>NC_081572.1:6227497-6332490 GCF_022355385.1 Mustela nigripes | reverse complement strand
GTGACAAAACTAGAGTACTTAAAAATGAGTTTGAGAAAGAATAAAGTGACAAAACTAGAGTACTTAAAAATGAGTTTGAGAAAGAATAAAGTACATCACAAGCTTCTCTCTTGCCCAGCGTTGTGTTTCCTACATCGCCTTGTGTGTGTTTTATCACATGGCCCGTATGTGCCTCTTTGGCTGAATTTCTCCTTGGTTGGAGTCCTGGACCAGTGCCAGCTCTCCTGGAAGGTGTCACGAGGTGTCCTCCCCTAACAGAAGCCACGCCGGAGCTCAGGTTCTAAGCATGGCCTCCCTGCCTGTAAATGCAGCACTGAGGAACTCGAGTGTTTTCT
This sequence comes from Mustela nigripes, assembly GCF_022355385.1. Classification (NCBI taxonomy): domain Eukaryota; kingdom Metazoa; phylum Chordata; class Mammalia; order Carnivora; family Mustelidae; genus Mustela; species Mustela nigripes. The sequence goes on along the minus strand of NC_081572.1, from coordinate 6,332,155 downwards.
GGAAACTGGCATCACTGGCTTTGCGTGGCGGAGACGAGAGGGCTGCTCTAGATGCAAGGAGCTGAGTGGAGCTGGAGACGTGTGCTTGTGACAGACTGTGTTCCTCCCTGCGCACTGACATGCACTCAAAACCACCTGAGTCCTTCCCAGGACTGGTGTGCCCCATGGTGGCTGTGGCAACATGCCATCCCAGGGAGCCTCCTGGCTGCAGGAAGGAGGTGGTTATTGCCCTGTGGGAACACTGAACCCAGAAGCTTTTGTGGCAAGAAATTCTTGCCCTTGGGAGGTAGGCATGAGGGCAAGGAGCTAGCGGATCGGGGGTGGAGAACGGAGGACCCTCGAGCATGAGCCCGGGAGACTCATTCTTCCTGCACCTGAGGACTTGGAGCAAATGTCCTCTGAGAACCAGGATTCTCCCTCGAGACACAGGACCCCTACCCCCAAGAAGACCTGGGTCCCTCCAGGATCCAGGCACAGCAGCTCCCCCTGCCCAGGAGTCTGGAGTTTGAACGTCTCTCTTGTCCAGTCCAAGGGGCTACGTTCCTGGACAGGGCCTTCCTGGGGACGGTGCACTACATTGTGGATTATCTTCCTTCGGCTTTATTCCTCCACAGCCCCTCAGAGGCCTGTTCACCCAGAGGACAGCACCAACCAACGTCAGGAACAGGGGAAGCTTCAAGAAGACCAGGAGCAGGAAGTGGACACTGCTGAGCAAGGACCTGTGGGGGTACGTAGGGACAGGAAATGACTGCCTCCTCGGGGGGAGGTCCAGGATCCTTCTCTCCCAGCCTGTTCCTGTGCCCTGACCCTAGAGCCCTCATAACTCAGGATCAAACTTGGAAAAGATGTGCCTGGGCAGCCCTTCTCTGGGGCCCCATCACCTCCCCTCCCCTGACCGTGCACTACTCCTAGGAATTCTGTTAAGGAGAGGTGATGGGGCAAAGAGAAGAGGCGCCCGGCACTGCCTGCTTTCCAGAAGCTTCCTCTCTATCCCTTCCTCTCACATTTCTCCGTAACAACCTACTTCTTGAAAACTACCCCCACCCTCACTTTAAAGCCCTGACCCTTATCCTTGGCCCTACAGAGCCTGAGAGCAACATGGTAGCCCTTTCTGGGTATCTTTGGGAGGAGAAAAGCAGCCTGGAGCCAGCTCATCTCTCTCCAAACCCCCACAAGAAGCACCTGGATCTCTGGTTCAGCAAAGACCTTTGGAGGTAAGCCCGAGTTAGGGCTCCAGAACCAGAAGCCAGAGTCCAGAACCAGAGGGGGAAGGAGAAGGGGAGGGGTGGACATGGGCGGAGCCGCATGTGCACGTGAGCCAGCCTCCTGTTCCCCTGCAGCTGCTGCATGGGGACAACGTTCCCAAAACAAGTGATACTTTCCACACGAAGTCCCCACGCAGCCACTGAGAATGTAAATATCGTGACCCAAACTGAAGCAAACCCAGCAGAGAGGTAAAAAGCTCACGGTGTGTTGCCAGCCCCCACCCCAGGGTCCCATAAGGCTGCTGAACCCCATCTTCTGTGGTCTCTAGGCTGGGGGCCCTTACCCTGAGCAGCAGGTCAACAGCTCCTCCGTGCTGAGGTTCTGCTTGGTGTTCAGGCCCGGAAAGGCAGCAGGTACAGCCTGACATGTGGTCCTCCCTGTGGTTTTACTTGGTGCTGGAGAAAAATCCCACATGAGGGGCTACTCCCTCCCCAGCCATCCGCTACGTGCCCGTTTGGACCCAACGTTATGCACGATGGCCCACTGGAAGAAGGGAATTGAGAGATGCTCCGAAGCTAGCGTCAGGCCACTTCCAGGATGGCGTGAGCTGCTCAGGGACCAAATGAGACTTTTCCAGAACTGGTCAAATGAGCCACCTCTAGTAAGTGTCGGATCTTTCTTTCCATCCCAAGTCTGACTCTGCCTATAGAGAGAGCAGGGGCAAGCCTGGAGAAGATGGCCCTGTGGCCCAGGAGCCTCAGAGAGACTGTAGGAGGGGGCTCACAGCACCTTCAGATGGAAACTAAGGCCACTTTAACTCCCTGCTAGGGAGGAGCTAAGCCTCAGGTGTCCGGGCTATTGGTGTGACCAGTGTCTCTGCCCCAACCTCATGACTGCCCGAAAAAAACAAGCCTCCAGAGCCTTCACCCTCCCAGGGCTCCCAGGACAGGCTCCGTTTCATCCAACTACAGCCCTTGACATCTTGGCCACTGAGGATTCACTGACGTATGTGGCACCATCCCTGCCCTCACAAAGAGCAGAGGCATCTAAGTTGATGGGCTCAAATCAATAGAGAGAGGGCAGAGGGGCAGCCTGCCATCAAATACAGAGAGCACAGAAGGCTCAGACCTCAGGGGCCATCCGGGCAAGCAGAAAGGAGAGAAACAAGGAATGGTGACACCTAGAGGAGGCCACGGGGATTACGAGATATTTTTAGAACAGGAGAGAACCCAGCGTGTAGTTCTGGGCTGAGGGGAAGAGAAAGTGTGGATAACTGATGGAGGAAGATACAGAAGAGTAAGGAGGGAATTTGACTCGAGGAGACAGGGAGGCATGGAGCTCCAGGGTGAGGAGCCAGCCTCAAGAGAATTGTTCTCGAACAGGGGGAGGGAAACCGCCCTCAACCTAGAAGGGAAAGGGGGAAGAATGAGTTAGGCATCATTGAGAGAGTTCGCGTCTGATATTCCGTGCGCCCTTGGTAAGAGAGAAGAATGGGAGAGTCATATTAGAGACCATGAACTTGTATGGACACCCCTCATCACCGGCTATGACTTCTCCAGCACTACTGCAGCAGATAGATTTTAGGTGGGAGATCGATTTGCCCTAGACTGCCTAGGATCTGACCCAGTTTTAGCACTGAAAGCCCCACATCCCAAGAAATTTCTCAGTCCTAGGCAAACCCCAATGGTCGCTCACCCTAATTTTAGGGTGGATCCAGGGATGACGGTTTCGAGAGGCAGGTAGGAAAATGGTGCATGACAGGTGAAGAAAATGTAGTCCTCCTTGAGAGTAGGGCCTGGCTTAGGAAGGAAGTGAGATCAGGGCAGGGGAGGGGTAGGCAGTAAGTGGGGAGAGAATGGAGAGAGGGATCCAAGGGCTGGAAACGTATGTGAGATTGCAAGTAGGGCCAGGGGGGTGAGGGTGTGGGAAGACTGATGCACAGAAAGTTGTCTGGGAGTACAGCGTCTTCAGGTAGGGTTCTGGGCATGGACCAGTTTGGGGTGACAGCAAGATGTGCAATGTTGCCATGGAGTGGCTGCAGAGTGGGAATGCAGGTCACTGCAGTTGAGAAGGTCCTGGAAGCTGAGACAAGTTACTTGTTAAAAACTCCCAAGACAATGACAGGAATTAGGGGTGTCGGGGAGTAACCTAGAAGCCAATGGAAGGTCATGCCAAGGAGAAGTAGAGGATGCGTGTGGTCATGTGACACAAATGTTAAAGGAACAGGTAGGATAGTGATAGGTTGTGGTGGGGGACTGGGAGAATTTGAACATAGCTTCACCACCCTATAGCACATGGAGGTAGGAAAAAGAGCAGCTTGCACTCAAGAAGCCTGTTTCTTGAAATGAGAGGAGTGAGGCCAATTTCAGGACAGGATAGTCGAGAGAATATTGTATGAGTAAGCTGAAGATGTATGTATGAAGAATTTGTTTCCTTTGGTACAGATTCCAAAGGTCATGGTGGAGATGGTCTTGGTGCAGCATGGAGGGGCCTCCCGCAGTGGAGTGAGGTCCTGGCCCTCTGAGAATGAGGGTACCTTCAGCTACACACCCACACCCATGCCAAGGCCAAAAAGACAGCTGTCTCTCACCCTGCCCTCAACATAGACTCTTGCCAATACTACTGGGATGAGGACTAGACAAGACCCAGAGACAAGACCCATAAGCTCTGCTGGTGGAGTGAGAGGATCTCTTACCTGTGGAAACAAACACGTTAACGTGGAATGAAGGGTCATGTGACCACACATCCAGGAGCCATACTGTCTGAATTCTGCACCAGTAGGATCCAGCATCGTCTGCAGTGAGGTTCTCCATGGTCACTATAAAGGTGAGGTGATCAGCGTGGTCTCTGATGGACACACGCCCACTCCTCTCTTCTTTCTCTTCTCCCTTGGTCTCCACAATCTTCTCACATGTTGTGTCATACTGTCCTCGGCACCAGTATTTGTTATACCTCTGGTATACCTCCTCGTACCGACACTGCACACACAGAGAGCTACCCAAGGTGCCTGTCACAGAGCTGGGGCCCATCAGGGACAAAGAGCCTGGAAGACATAAGCCACATCCCAGGGCTCCATCTCAGTGTCCCCCTACAGCAGCTGTCTGCCTGAAGCCCAAAGGGAAAGTTGCCAGGGAGGTGTAGACAGTTCTGGGCTCAGAGATGTGGGCCTGGAGGGACATCAGAGCTTAGACTTAAGCCAGAGGGTAGGAGAAAGAGCTTCCACTCAAGAAGCCTATTTCTTGAAATGAGAAGAGTAAGGCTAATTTCAGGACAGTATAGTAGAGGGAATATTCTGTGAACAACCTAAAGATGTATGAAGAATTTATTTCCTTTGGTACAGGTTTCCAAAAGTCATGGTGGAGATAGTCTTGGTGCAGCATGGAGGGGCCTCCCAGGCAATGGAGTAAGGCCCCAGCCCTGTGAAAGTGAGAGAGCCTTCAGCTACACACCCCCACCCATGCCAAGGATGAGGAGACAGGGGAGAGTCACCTCTCTCCCTGCCCTCATCATAGGCTCTTCCCAACACCACTGGGACTGAGGACTAGACAAGACCCACAGACACTCTTCAGCATGACATTCAACCTTGTCTCCACGTTCAGTCATATCCCCTAAGATCTATTGGTGAAGTGAGAGGATCTCTTACCTGTGGAAACAAACACATTAACGTGGAATGAAGGGTCACGTGACCACACATCCAGGAGCCATAGTGTCTGAATTCTACACCAGTAGGATCCAGCATCGTCTGCAGTGAGGTTCTCCATGGTCACTATAAAGGTGAGGTTATCAGCGTGGTCTCTGATGGACACACGCCCACTCCTCTCTTCTTTCTCTTCTCCCTTGGTCTCCACAATCTTCTCACATGTTGCGCCATACTGTCCTCGGCACCAGTATTTGCTATACCTCTGGTATACCTCCTCATACTGACACTGCACACTCAGAGAGCCACCCAAGGTGCCCGTCACAGAGCTGGGGCCCGTCAGGGACAAAGAGCCTGGAAGACATAAGCCACATCCCAGGGCTCCATCTCAAAGGCCCCCTATAGCCGCTGTCTGCCTGAAGCCAAAGGAGAAAATTGCCAGGAAGGTGTAGACGGTTCTGGTCTCAGGGATGTGGGCCTGGAGGGACATCTAGACTTAAGATCTAAGCCGGACAGTCTGGAGACTAGGGCCAGCAAGAGAGGTAGAGATCTGTGCCCTGTGAGCCTAGAAACACTGAGTAACCACACAAGGATCCTGCCATGTGGGGATAGGGAGAATGAGAACAAAGCTGGAGAGGGAGCAGCATGGGCTGGCTGTCCTGCCCTGTCTTAGCCTTTGCAGGCATGAGATTCAGTGAGGCAGAAAAACACTTCCCTTTGCAGTGAACCTCTGCATTCAGGTTTTCTGCAATTCAGAGTTGCTCTGTAGGAGCACAGCTTCTTGTTTACTCCACTCTAGAGGTGCTTTCAAGAGCGGAAAAATAAACCCCTGGCCTTCCTCCAGCCCCGAAGGAGGAGCGACACACAGCTAGGAAGGGCTGGGTCCCAAGGAGACTCTCACAGGCTCCTTGACATGAGTTTGGGGCATGAACGGACCACCCCTAACCCCATCACTGTCCCCAGGACCTTACCATCTTTCTTTACCACCTTTCCCCCTTCTTTTCCTAAGCTAGCCATACAGCCCTCCATAAATGTAAAGTGGTCACATTTTTCCAACGTTTGTAACCGCAGGTGTTTGTAATCCCAAAGGGTAGGGGGTGAGAGAATGCTGGAACAGAGAGTGGGGAGCGTAGCCAGGAGCTGGGATGGGAAAGAACAAACAAACAAACAAAAAGAACCAAAACTTCAGTCTCTACAAGTGACTCCAAAGCTTTTATCAGGACCCAGGAGGAAGTCGAGCTGTAAATGGACATGAAGCTGAACCTGTGGCCTCGGAGAGACCAGCCAGTCCACGTGAAGGGGTGGGAAGAAGTTTCCATCTCTAGTTTACCTGCACCCAAGCAAGGGCATTTAGGCAATTGTATCAGAGTTAAGCAAGCAGATGTGAGGAAGCCGTGATCTGCTGGTAAACCAGCTCTGGGCAGGGAGCAAGGCGGGGCGCAGGCGAGTCAAGGAGAAGCCTTGGTTCAGAGCGTTTCCCGGTTTCTGGGGCGTAAACACGCTCACTATGACGAATTTCATGCTAACCATGTGCTGCCACCGGCTGTAGGGTTGGGGAAATAAGTCCGTGATCAGCTCTTGTGAGTGGGTGCGAGCAGGCTCCAGCCACTGCTGCTGTGGTGCCCATTTCCTTAATTACAGCGGCTCAGAAAAAGTCCATCATCAGGAGGAAGAAGAAGAGGAGGGGGGGGGGGAGGGGGGGGGGGGGGGGGGGGGAGAAAGAAGGGGGGAAGGCGGAGAAGAAAAAGAAGGGGAGAAGAGAAAATATCCATTATTATTTTCATCCTCATTTAAGACATTTTGAGCGTCTGCCATCTGTAAAAAGATACATCTCTTAAATGTCTTTCTGAGTCTAAGATCTCAGGGATGAGGGCCCCAGGGGACCTTGAAGACCATCCCATCCGCTCCCCTGTGTTACTGAGAAGAAAATGACATTTTGGCCAGTGTCACCCAACTGGCCTTCTTTCTTGAAACCTCTGCCTTTCCCACCTACTATTCTGGGACAGTCCATCATTATGTTGGGCGGGTTCTATGTCTTACCCAACATAAAAATTACTCTACAAACATGAAGAATACCACCTAGTTTTTACCCTGAACTTACTTTCCACAGAGAATGGGCTCTCCTGCATGTTGAATGTCTTTTTTTTTTTTTTTTTTTAAGACTATCTCCTCCAAAACGATTGTATTTACCTAACTGCACAACACCTTGTTCTAGCAGGGGTTTAAGATGCATGCTGAGGGTACCTCTTTGGTCCCTTCTTTAATTCCTGCTAAGAAACCTTTCCAACCCCTTTAAACTAAGTTCTGACACATTCTAAACTATTGCTAATGCCTGAACTGTCCATGATCTTTAAAGAGATTGACACTTTCACATAAGCTATTCTCTCTTTCCACTCAGCAAACTCATTCATTCTTCAAGACCAAAGTCCAGGGAAGCCTCCATAAGGACTTGCACTGGGTCAAGAGCAGTGTTTGGGGCCCCTGTTGTGCAGCTCCACACCACATGAACAAATTTCTACACAAAGTTCTATGCTGTATCACAGTGACTTGACTCCCTCTTTCAACCGTGAGTCCCTGAGTGCAGAAGTTGCTTTCCTGACACACAGCTGGTCCTGGAACACAGCTGGTGCTCAATAAGCATATGCAAATCTGTGATGAATGCTTCAGTGGATAGAAGAATGTACAGATGGATGAATGGATGTGTCTTCCTTGTTTCTGCTGGGATCTCTGGCTTGAACCCAGGACAGACATTCTACCCACTGTTCCACCCCCTCCAATAACAAGTGCCCAAAACCCCAGCCCCACTCACCTGAGAGGCAGAGAAGGAGCAGAACTGGGGACAGCCACATGGTCCTGTCTCTCTGGCTGGCGTCCCCAGCAAATCCAGGTCCCCGCTGTAATCCAGGTGTTTGCGACAGAGACTGCGGTGTCCACTTTCTACTTGCTCAAGTTTCCTATGTGCTTCTGTCTCTCACCTACTTCCTTTTTCATCTCCTAGATACTTCCTAGTTTGAAGCCCTAGTTGGGAGAAAGGGAAGAGTGTCAAGAGATCAGAGAATGGACTAAGAACAAGAGAAATCTGCTGTTTTTTTTCTTCATTTAATGGCAATATAATGTTTGGATCATACCCCGAGTCTTCATGCAAGTCGGTCCCAAAATATGAAATCTCCAACAGAGGAAAGCCTTTATCCCCATCTCTCATTCTTCTTCCTGTCCAAGGCTACTTGCTCGACCTAACCAGCTGTCCCTTCTCTCTGACTACATACTTTTGGGTCATAAAACACCCCACTTAAATATCTGGGGTGAGGACTCCCCATGAATCTCTCAACCACTACCTCCATGTGGTTGATCTCATACCTCTTCCTCTAACCTAGTCTCTCTTCTGGGCTCTGGACCCAACTTTTTGACGGCTTGTGGGGAAGCTCCACCTGCTTGTACACCCTTAATCTAATTCAGTATTAAGGTGTTGGTGAAGGGCAGAGATCCCGGAGTCATGCGGATTTAAATCCCACCTCCATCATGTACTAACCATGTACCCTTGGGCATGTTGCTACATCACTCTCATCCCTAGCTTCTTCATCTATAAAATAGAGCCATAGTAACCATCCTCATCTCACAGAAATAAAGGAGTGAACAAACATAAAGCACTTGTCACAGTGCCTGGAACATAGTAACTGCTCAGTAAACGTTAACTCTTTAGAATAGTCCTGGATCAGGACTACTTCTCATCTGGTCTGTCAAACAACTATACACTCCCTTCAATTCAACTTGAACATCAGAAACATATTCTTCTCGAAAGCACAGGTATTGGTTTTGCCCAAATTATTTAAGTTTACAACAAAGGTGTGAGGCAGATACCATTATCCCCACTTTAAAGATAGGAAGACAGAGGCACAGAGAGGTCCTGAAACCAGACATCATCAAATCAAGTCCATAAATCCTAGTCTAGTTTGTTAGCCGTAGGGATTTGGGGGGAAAGCTGTCTGGTGTCAACCAATGCCCAGATCCATTCTGCTTGGGGACAGCAGGAGGTCCATAGGGCTCTGGCCTGCCCACCCCCACCAGCAACAGTCAGAAGCTCCTGGAACACATACATTTGGGAGAAGAGGCTTAACTCCTAGGAGAAAAGGCTCATCTTATCACTGTCTGCTCCACCACACCAGAGAGGAGGTAGAAGCGGGGCAGTCCAAAGCTGAGCACAGACAACAATATTAGGGAAATGCAGCCATCAAGGAATGCAGATCAAAACCATGGTGAGACACTACTTTACACCTGCTAGGAAGACTACCATCAAGAAGTCAGATAGTAAGTCTTAACAAAGATGTCAAGAAGTCAGAACGTCCATATACGCATTCATGGGAAGAAAAGTGGTGCAACCATTTTGGAAAACAGTCTACAAATTCCTCAAAGGATTGCACGTAGAGTTGCCATAAGACCCAGCGATTTCACTCCTAGGTGTACACCCAAGAGAAATGAAAACATAGGGGCACGTGGATGGCTCAATGGGTTAAGTCTCTGCCTTCAGCTCGGGTCGTGATCCCAGGGTCCGGGGATCGGTCCCGCATCGGGCTCTTTGCTCAGCAGGGAGCCTGTTTCCCCCTCTCTCTGCCTGTCTCTCTGCCTACTTGTGATCTCTGTTTGTCAAATAAATAAATAAAATCTTTAAAAAATAAAAAAAAGAAAGAAATGAAAACATATGTCCACACAAAAACAGGTACACAAAGGTTTTTAGTAACTTTATTCAGAATAGCCAGAAGGTAGAAACAACCCAATGTCCATCAGCAGATGAACAGATAAACAAAATGTGATCTAACCTCACAATGCACTATTACCTAGCCATTAACAGGAATGAGACCTGCTAGAAGGTAAAGCTGAAAACATTACGCAAAGTGAAGGAAGCCAGTCACTGAAGACCTTATAGTATGTGATTCCATTCATTGCAAAGACGAGAACAAGGAAATCTATAGATACAGAAGTCATGTAGTTGTTGCTTAGGACTTGGGGAGATTCAGAAAGGGAGGATAGCTAGAAAGTATGGAGTTTCCTTTTGAAGATGATGAAGATGCTCTAAGATCGGATGTGGTGATGGCCGCACCTATCTGTGAGTACGCCAAACGCCACTGAATTGCATACATTACAGGGGACAGTTGCATGATATGTGAACTATATCTCAATAAAGCCTTATTTATTTATTTTTTTAAAGATGAGCCCAGAGAGGCAGGAGAGCGGCTGGTGAGTGGGAAGGGAGTGGTAGGGATGGGAGATGGGTCTCAGAATGGTGTTTTCCTCTACACCCCCACACCATTCCATGTCTTTATTCTTCATCCACAGCCCAGCACATGGGCCTGGAAAAACCAGGCTTTTCAGAGCATCAGCAGCAGGAAGTGAAGGGACCAGGGTACAGGAGATGGCATCACGCAAGAGAGTTGCCTCCCAGAGACAGGTGTCTGGACCTCTCTTCCCACCCTCAGCAATGAGCAACTCATACATAGGAGAAAAGTCAGAAAGCTCAGCTCCAAAATTAGAAGAGAAAGAATAAGACACCTGCCCACGTAGGCACAGCTGAGCAAGGGAAGGATGAAGCAGTGACGAGGCCCAGCTCGTCCATAATTTCTACTACTAACATTTCCTTTATTAAAAAAAAAAAAAAATCCACACACCTCTTGAAAGGCAATCAAGATAGAGTTCTAGGAAATAAAATAATTAAATGACAAATGCATTTTGAAAACGGAGGAAAATTTGGTGGACTTTGCATCAAACAATGGAGAGGAAGAATTATGTGGGTCAAAACCCTAATGATTAAGGAAAGGATTTCTCTGGGGCCCGTCCAACTCCTGAGAGGACAAGCCACACAAGCACTAATAAGCAACTAGCATGGAAATAGAGCCTGGTGCTGGGTATCAAGGAAGCTCCCGTCCTGCATGGCGCTCTGGGTGGGGTGCATCAACAATGAATCCTGGAACTCTGAAAAAATAAAATTTTTTAAAAAGAGAGAAAGAAATAGAGCCTCTGGAGTGGAGGTGTGATGCCCCTGAATGGGTGTCAAATCCGGATGCCAGTGTGTGAGGAATGCAGACGTTGCTGGTGCTTTTGAAAGAAAAGGAGGAAGCTTTGAAATCTGATTCAGTGGCTTTCCGGCTTTCAAAATTTCGCCATCTCCCCTTTGGCTACAGTCAAGTCCAGACCCTGCTGTGATACACCAGACCCAGCTCCTGGCGGGCCTCCAGCCTCTCCCTGTCCTCCACAGCTCACACTCTGGGCCCCGGCCACTGTAAACGACTTCCAATGCCCAACAGCAGGTGCTCCCTTGAGCCAACAAGCCAGGGCACATGTTGATCTCTCGACGCCCATCCAACCTCCCATCCACCGGCCCGGGCACATGTACCCTCTCAGCTTCCTTCGAGATGCAGATAAATCCTCCCTCCCAACTTGGGCACTGGCAGACTTGACCCCTGCCTCTGAGCCACGGCCCCACCGGTGTTCATGTCATTCTCTCCTAACCCTGCCCCAACATGCTTTCTCGGGTTTTCTGTCTTCGGTGTTGCTCTGTTTTGTTTTGTCTTGGGAGGTTCCCTCAGGTCCTGCGGGTTGAGTTCACAGGCCCAGGAAAACCTACCCTTCACCAAACTTGTCCTTTCTTTACTTGGTGCTTTCAGTCCTGTCCCCTGTTCACACACCTCAGAGACGAGCCTTCAGTGGATGTCCTTGCCTCCGTATGATGATGAAGTACATAGGCTTGCTTTGTAGGCATATGCTTCAAACCACACGGTTTCGGGCCATCCATCTCATTCTGGTGTTACTTTTTTTATGCAGCACCGGGTCCTGAAGCCTCATCTGTGTCACTGAGTGTCCACTTTACTGTTTTCAGCTTCGGCTTCTCCTCCGCAGCAGGTGCCCGAGGCCACTCATCAGTGCCCGGTGCTGGACGTCTAGGTGGCCCCCAACTCCTTGCCTCCATGAATGGCACCTAATGAACATTCTCTAGCACACACCCCCTAGGGGCCTGCAGAACATGTTCCCGGGATATACACCCAGAGCAGGGTTTCCAGGCCCCCGGGGTAAACATACCCTTAACCTGACAGATTGCTGACCCCAATGGCCATATTGGGCAGTCAGGTCTCATTCCTTGAAGTCAAAGTTTACAGTCAGAACCTGTTTCACTGAGGGGAATGGAGTCTTCACCAGCTGTGCACTGTGATCCCTGTGAAGTCTCCCCACCCCTTGATGCTGGCCAGCCGTTTGGTCTGGATTTATTCAGTCAGGTAAAAAAAAAAAAGTATATATATATGCAATGGTTTCTCAACTCTTACTGAAATCTCTCTGTCTAGACTCTCCGCAGCTTAAGAACAATTCAGGATTCTTGTTTGGCCTCTCAAGGGAAATAAACCAGGGCCACCCACTAGGACCTTCGGGTGCATTATCCACAATCGCTTCCTGCCTGCACACACCACAGAGGACTCTGGGCGTCTCGTGGCTGCACACCCAAGCCGTCACTAATGCTGCCTGAAGTGGCTCATTCTCCCAACCGCCCCCTTACTGCCGCCCCAGACAAGCTGTGCTACTTCATCAGGTCTCCGGGGACATGGGGTCTGCTCCTCTGAGGCCCCGCACACCCCAGCACCAGGCCTCTGGCTTGTCCTCCTTCTGCTCCTCGTGGGAAGCTCGGCTGTTGTCCCCCTAACTGCCGGCCTCCTACTCCTCCAGAGAGCACCCCTCTCCCGCCTGGCACCTCTCTAGCTCCCCGTTCCTTCATTGGGATGGTGGAATCCCCCTCCTAAGGACTGCTGGGAGACACGAAGGAGATCCCTGATGTCAAATGCTAGGCACAGACCCTGGCACAATGTAGCAACTGATATCACACACACACACACACACACCCCGTGAGCTGATGAAACGTCCCCCGCCTCTGTGTCAGGCGGTGAACAGCCGTGGTCTCCATATCCTCCCGCCCATCTGGGTGGGTGGAAACGGTTTCCTGGGACCCGTGTGTCACCTCTCCCGAACTCACTCCATTCTTTTCTCCAGGGAAGGTTCAGTAAGTGACAAGTCCCAGACCCACTCACCTGAGGCAGAGAGGGGGCGGAGCTACCAGCAGACTGGCGGTCCAATCTCCCCAGCCCCGGAATGTCCAGATCCTTATCTTCTGACATCTGGCCTAGGAGCTCCCGGCCTCGATACGGTCACTTCCCATCTGTATTTTGTTATTTGCTTCCTTCCTCTGCCACTTCTTCATTTTGGGTTGCAAAGTTATTGGGAAAGGGGAAGAACCTGCTGAAAAAGAGAGTGAACCAAAAGCAAAACGGCAAGGGGAGCTTGGTGGCACCTCGTCCCCTCACCTGCTGAGGGCAGGGCCCATGGCAGGGCCCACCGGGCTGGATCCCAGGTCGCCCTTGGCTCTCAGCCCCATAGATCCACAGCTCCAGCCCTGCCCTGAGGGAAGCAACTGCCCACCATGGTCACAGCACTGGTTCCTCTTGGGGGGCAATTTCTGGTCCAGCTGTGACCAAGGTTTACATCCTGCTCAGTTCAAAGCTTTTTCAACCTGGACGCTCCCCTTCGGGTCACACGGAGGAGTGGGGACATACTCCAGTCTTACGGTTCTAGAGGTTGGAAATCCGAAATTAGGTTTGCTGGGCCAAAGTCAAGGCGTCAGCAGGGCTTCGTGCCTTCGGAAGCTCCAAGGCAGACTCCACTTCCTTGCCTTGTGCCACCGGCATGAGACCCCCACCACTCCACCCTCGGCTTCCGTCAGAATGTCTGCTTCTCTGACTCTGAACCTTCAGCGTCTGTCTTATAGGAAACTTACGATAACATTGGGCCCACTGGATCACCCAGGATAATCTCTCCATCTCAGGATCTTTAACTTAATCCCATGTGTAAAGTTCCTTTTGCTGAGAAAGGAGGTAACGTGACACACATTGCAGAGTACGTCGTTCAAGTGACGAACCTTGAGGTCCAACCTGGTTGGAGGAGAAAGTGAAGAGAAGGGACCTGCTGTACTGGTCTGGATAAGTGATGTTAGCTGCTGTAACTGGCAGCCCTAAAGTCTCAGGGGCTCCACGTGAGGTTGAGGTTTCTTTCTCACTTACTGCATACTCCAAGGAAAGTCAGGGAGATCGCTAAGTGGAAGGATCTACTCTTTCCAGCATGTGATGCCAACAGCTTCAATACTGGTCCCTGTTTTTACCATGCAGTGTGTGTGTGTGTGTGTGTGTGTGTGTGTGTGTGTGTGTACTACATAGACGTCTTATGGCCTGGCACAGAAGTGGTGAAACTGACTTCCATCCACATCCAGAGGAACCACAAGACAGAGGCTCTGTATTGGAAAGTCATCAGAAACAAAGTAAGCGAATTCTATGCCCGCTCTTTAAAAACATGCACTTTGGGGTGCCTGGGTGGCTTAGTGGTTTAGGCATCCAACTCCTGATACCAGCTCAGGTCATGATTTCAGGGTCATGAGATCGAGCCTGAATCAGGCTCTGCACTGGGCATGGAGGCTGCTTGGGATTCTCTCTCTCCCTTACCTTCTGCCCCTCCCCTCCCCTCCCCTCCCAGGAAGGTAGTCTTTTTCCCTATCCCTCCGACTAAGGACAACTAAACCCTGAACATGACACATAAAACAAAATAAGAAGGTTCTTAAAAGTGGAGAGAAAGTAGACTGGTAAGGTGCCTTGGGAATCAGAATTTTCTTTCGCTTCATATATCCAGACTGGAGAAGCCAGCAACAGGAAAATAATAAATAAATAAAATAACAGGCACGGGGCAGGGGTAGGGCGGGGGGTGGTTGTGGTTGGGGGGGGGGGGATCACACAGAAGCCATCTCTCTTGGCAAAGAACCAGGAAAGGGTCAACCTAGCAAAACTAAAGCTTAGATAGTAACTTCTCTACCTCCAGCCAAACCACGGAGAAAGTAGGGGCCACCACCCACCCAGGGCAGCACAGGCAGCACAGGGGGAGCAGCTGCTAGGCACCGAGCCCCTCCCAGCCAGGAAGCGGAGCAGTGGAGGCCCAGGAGAGAGCCAGAACACACTGCCTCACCCTTCGGGGTTCAGACAGCCTCCTGGGCGTGCCGGCTGGCTCATACCACGCTCTGTGTACTTGTACAGGTCCGCACACATTCCAGCATGAACTCGAGGGCACTGTCGGTCCAGGTGGCGTCGTCTGCAGCCTGCACTGCTCTGACCAGGGCTCTGCCTGGTTCACTCCCGGGGGGGTCTCCAGTACCTGGCCCGAAGAGGGGGTTGGTTCATGAGCACAAATTGAAGGGAGAATGAGAGGGAAGACAGCAGCCTGGACACAGTTGGGGGAAAGCCAAAAGAATGTCCTGTCAACGGCATCAGGCTATTTTGCATTAACCAAGTGTTAAAACACAGAAATTCAGCGAATACATTGGAAGATCTTAGAGGCTTTATTGTTCCTTATTATGAGCCAAGGAAGAAGGAGCAAAGGCGGGACTTCGCTGCAGCTGGAAGCCTCCAGGCCGCCGGGCTGAGGCAGAGAGGTTGTAACTCTCTATAGCTCCCTCCAGGAATGCCTTTAATGGTTTATGGCTTTGCTCTTGTTAGTGTTGCTTCCCTCTGATCACGGAAAATGACCGCCTGCAAGACACACATTGGCAGCCCTCGTTCAAACACACGGCCCACTGATACACATCTGAAGGGTCTCACCCCTGATGTTTTCTGACACAGTGGTAAATAAACTTATCTCAAGAGCAGTTCAACTTATCTGAAGAGGTCCTGGAGACCTTGCTTCTAACATGCACACATTCCTTAGAGACCTACGCTATGCCCTAACCCCCGCTAACTAAAAGTATATAATCAGTCACTCCTCACAAGCCCAGGCCAGTTCTTTCTGCCCATGAGTCCTGTCCCTGAGCTATTAAAAAAAAAAAAAGAAAGAAAGAAAAGAAAAAAGAAAAAGCACCTTTGGGCACAAAACCATCTCAAGAATTCTTTTATGACTGTTATTATTATTGTGAATCATGTGGGGCGTTGCACGGTGGTGGGGGCTGGTGACCCAGCATGAAAGAGTCCCCCAAGGCAGAACAAAAGAGAAGTTTATTGAATACAATGCCAGGCAGCAGGCAGCACAGCAGAGGAGAGGCCGTCTGCCACAAGGCAGTGGCCACAGTTATACAGTGGAGTGCGAAGTTATGGAACATACAGCATTTTCCCCTTTCTGGTAATCTTAAGAACTGTGCCTGGGGGCACAGTTCTGGGTAAAAGCCTCTGCCTTCAGCTCAGGTCATGATCTCAGGGTCCTGGCTTCGGGCTCTCTGCTCAGCGGGGAGCCCGCTTCCTCCTCTCTCTCTGCCTCTCTGCCTACTTGGGATCTCTGCCTGTCAAATAAATAAATAAAATCTTAAAAAAAAAAAAAAAGAACTGTGCCTGGTTGTAACTGGTCAGTGAAGGCTTATGGCTATTTTGAGGTGGGTCGCTTCACGAGCCTGTGGGCCCTCCTGCCTCGCTCAGTTTCTACTGCTGAAGCCTGTTGCCTAAAAGTGACCTCTATAAGTGAGGCTGAGCATCCCTCCGAGCGGCATCCCACCTGAGAGCTGCACAAAATGGAAGGTTTTTAAAGCAAGGAGGGCGGAGCAAGGAAGTTACTAGCAAAAGAAAATAAGGATTGTCCCAGGCAAGGTCACCTTCCCTGAGGGGCAAGAGCAGGGGGGTGGACCCTGCAGATTCGCTCACCATCTCAGACTGATTGGCGTAGAATCTGCCTGCTAGGAGAGCCGGATGCTGCTGTTAGGTTGGACTCCAAAGACTGTTTCTTTGTAACACAAGCAACACATTGAAAGTAAAAGGAAATTGAAAACAGATCAAAACCCCATTTCCAGCCTCAAACAATGAATTCATAGAAAAAGACCTCTCTGCTCTCTTTTGACTTGCAAACTTAGCTCCCCTGGAAAGGGGGCGGGTCGTGGGGGGTAAGGGGGGGAATGCCCTTCTGGGCTGACTTCAGGTGTGAACATACATATTCAGCACTCACTTTCCCAGGCTTTCTTGGGAAGGATTTCATTTTAGAGGACCACAAAAACTAGCTTTTATACATAAATTGTTTTTTTAATAATTTAACACCACTTTAGATGCTGCCTCACTTTTTTACATAAAACTTCATCTTTATTTAAGGAAATCCGTTCGATAAATATCAAAGTTATTTCTTTCTTGCTATAACATATCATGCATGAATCACAGTTGGAGGCTCATGGAAGCAGAGCTGCTGGTTTGCAGAGGGACTAACCATGCCAGAGAAACTTGTGCTTTTGCCCCAGGTCCCACAGCTGCAAGACTGTGGAGCCAGGAGCAAGCCAAGATTTTGCACTGCTGTTTGTTGTCTAAAAGTCAAGTCATTGAAGGGAAACTAGTCGTCATCAGAATCCCTTAATGGGCATTAAAAAAGGGGGGAATGTGTGCCTTTCCTCACCACGCAGGGTTTCTCCAGACAATACAGGAAATGGGGAAGGAATTCCAGAGAAGGAAGCTGTGAGTAGGGACCAACACAATGGGCACATGCATGAATCTCTTGTTACTGGCTGAGTTGTATCCTCCCGGACTCTTATGTGGCAGTCCTAACACCCAGGACATCAGAATGCGATTGTGTTTGGAGATAATCTTCAAAGAGGTGATGGGGGGCGGGGGGCGGTGGCACTGGGTGGCTCAGTCAGTTAAGCACCCAACTCTTGGTTTGGCTTAAGTTGTGATCTTGGGGTTGTGAGATGGAGCCTTGAACCAGGCTTGAGATTCTCCCTCTCCCTCTACCTCTCCCCACACCTCCACCTGCTTTCTCTCTCGCTAAAATAAATAAATCTTCCAAAAAAGATAAAATAAAGAGGTGCTTGAGGGTAAAATGAGATCATCATCATTGGTCCTAATCCAATGTGACTAGTGTCATTATAAGAAGACATTAGGTGGGGCGCCTGGGTGGCTCAGTGGGTTAAGCCTCTGCCTTCAGCTCAGGTCATGATCTCAGGGTCCTAGGATCAAGCCCCGCATCGGGCTCTCTGCTCAGCAGGGAGCCTGCTTCCTCCTCTCTCTCTCTGCCTGCCTGCCTGCTTGTGATCTCTCTCTGTCAAATAAATAAATAAAATATTTAAAAAAGAAGAAGAAGAAGAAGACATTAGGACATAAGTACACAGAGAGGGAAGATGGTGTGAAGACACAGGGTAAAGATGGTGTCTACAAGCCAAGGACCAACGCCTCAGGAGAAACCCACCCTGCAGACACCTTGATCTCACTTTCATCCTCCAGAACTGTGAGAAAGTCAAATTCTATTATTTAAGCTACGCTGGCTCTGGGGCTTGGTTACAATAGCCTGTAAATAAGCCAGTGTCTGTGACTCTCCTACCCCTCAAATTTATATGTTGAAATCCTAATCCCAGTGTGGTGGGAAGGCCTTTGGAGGGTGATAAGGTTGGAAAATGGAGCTCTCATAAATAGGATCATACCCTCATAAGAGGCCAAATAGCTCGCTCACTCCTTTTCTGCCATGTAAGGATACAAAGAGAGGTCAACCATCTGCAAGCCAGGCAGAGGGCCCTCCCCAGAGCCCAGCCTTGCTGGCTCCCTGATCTTGGACTTCTAGTCTCCAGAACCATGAGGAATGGCTATTGGTTCATAAGCCACCCTATCGGTGGTCCTTCATTAAGCTGCCTGATCTCACGGAGACACTCGGCCACATACAAGGTGGAGGGAGCACGTGAAGCTCTAGATCAAACCATCAGCCTGTGTGGCCTAGCAGGGAGACACACACCAGCCCCACCCCTACGCCCCCACCCCACCCCACCCCTGTGTCATCCTCAGGAAACAAGGACAGGAAAATTCTTTGCAGGTCACCAATGGGGAAGTGACCCATGCCACAGCAAATGTGGCACTTGTGTCAAGTTAAGAGGCTGGGTGACAGGAGACACTTGGAAAAATCAGCTGCCAGCAGTACTGGGTGTTGTTTTCCTTCTGACAAAGCAGAGGAGACTCGAACTGTGGCCACTGCTCTCAAGCAGAGAAGGCAGAGGCCACCTGTTTCCTGTAAGAGACACACAAGTCTGCTCCAGGGAGAAGGAATAGCCTGTGCCAACCCTGATGTAGAGCCCCTTTGTCACCAGTTAGAGCCCCAAGTACACCTGCTTGGACTCTCTAACCTTGGTCTTATATTTTCCCTTAAGCTCTTCTTTCTGGCTTTCCTCTTAATTCAGGCAAAGGAAACCCAAAACCACTCTTCAGGTGACAGCCCTGTCCACCGGCGCCTGGATGGCTCAGTCGGTTAAGCATCTGCCTTCAGCTCAGGTCATCATCCCAGGGTCCTGGGATCAAGCCCTGCATTGGGCTCCCAGCTCAGCAAGGAGTCTGCTTCTCCCTCTCCCTCTGCCAACAGCCCCCACCCCACTCATTTCACTCACTCATTCACTCTGAAATAAATAAATACAATCTTAAAAAAAAAAAAAAAAAAAGACCTCCCTCCAAAGGCCCAGACCACCTGACCTTTTGAGCTAACCAACACCCCAACTCATTGACCATGCAATGACCCCCTAGAATGACCTACCATTACCTTTACCTCATTATAATACTAAAATGTCTACCCAGGGAGGAGCCTCAGCCTCATTTATATAACATACTATGTATGCATAGACAGGTTTCCTTAAGGCGCATGTGCTATCTCATGCCTACCTCTACTAGGATGGCAAGGTTTCCCTATCCAAATAGCCATCCTAACCCTGAACAAAAGGAACCCATTCACCCTCTCCTGGGGAATCACGGCTTTGGAAGCCATTGCCTGTGATCTCCTTATTTGCTGCAAATAAAGTTTGCTTTGGGCCACGACTCATCCTGGTGCAGTTTCTGAGTCACCCAGGAGGGAAGAAGTCACGTTGCCTCAGTTACACCGTGGGCTTAGGATGCCCTTCCCTGCGGCCTCCGATGTCCCTTTCTCTGTAACTCAGTATGGGAGAAACCTCGCAGCACCCAAGACCAAGGTTAAAACCGGACCTCAGCACAGATGGAAACTGTGTTTGTGTTTCATGTGTCTCCGCACCAGAGAAAAAAATATTAATTTTTAAAAGCGGTGGGGAGGGAAGTCAGAACACCCTTTCCCTGCTGGAATCAGTGTGCAGTACTTCCCCCAGAGGTTCTACCACCCACGGCACAAAGGCAAAAGCCATTGTTACTCCTGACCTCCCCACCTCCACTGGCTGAGCAAGACCAGCTCAGGGGTCCTGGACACTTATCAGCATTGAAGCTTCCCACCCTCGTGTACCCACTTTACAGGTGAGAAAGTGGAGAGACGCCCAGAGAGATTAAGATTTTTTTTTCCGGGACGCCTGGGTGGCTCAGTTGGTTGGACGACTGCCTTCAGCTCAGATCATGATCCCGGAGTCCCGGGATCGAGTCCCGCATCGGGCTCCCAGCTCCATGGGGAGTCTGCTTCTTCCTCTGACCTTCTCCTCGCTCATGCTCCCTCTCTCACTGTCTCTCTCTCAAATGAATAAATAAAATCTTTTAAAAAAAAAAAAAAAAAGATTTTTTTTTCCCCCAAAGGGCAAAGCTAGAAACTTTCCAGATTGGGATGAAACAGAACTTTGGCTTGGCTTGGGTCTCTGGATTGCTATCATCAGGACCACCAACCACCTGGAGTTGGCGCCTGAATGCTGGGCGTCCCTCGGATTGCGCTGTTCTCTCCCTAGTGAGTCCCTGCTCCCTCCACCTCCCCGGCCCCAGCCCTCCAGGCAGGCTCCTGGTGCTAGAACTGGCCTCCCACCACCCTGGGACTCGGAGAAGCAGAGTCAGAACCCTCACTGTTCTCACTGCCTCGACTGCCAAAATTTAGGGAGCATCTACGTCAGCTGGACTGAAATAGCTTCCATTTTTCTTACTGCTTCCTTATGGCTCTTTTTTCTACACTTCAGTTTGTTTTCCCATCATATCAAAATTTGGGAAAATACAGTTTTTCTGAAAGAAAACAGGAAGGAAAGCTATTAACAGTGACAGAAATGCTGTGGCTTTGACTCTCTTAATAATTAGATTCACAGGGCACCCAACTTCTACAAAGAATCCCACAACTTCCCAAAATAGATAAGTCACATTTTTATTTTTCACTGTGTCCTCAAATGTACTGACCACACAGATTTTTCCGGAGTCAGGACTGAAGCTGGATCTTTGCAGAACAAATCTTATTAGAACTGCTGACATGGGGGCGCCTGGGTAGCTCAGTTGTTGAGCGGCTGCCTTCAGCTCAGGTCATAGTCCCACAGTCCTGGGATCAAGCCCCACATCAAACTCCCTGCTCCTCAGGGAGCCTGCTTCACCCTCTCCCACTCCCACTGCGTGTGTTCCCTCTCTCACTGTGTCTCTGTCAAATAGATAAATAAAATCTTTTTTTAAAAAACTGCTGACATGGACCTTAACACATTCTATTATTATTAATTTAACAACCATTAAATGAGCATCTGCTAGGTGTCAGTCCCTGTGGGTACACAGATGAATAAGAAATGGTGCATCAGCCAAGATCTTGGTAGCAGGTAGATGGCGCAAGCAAAATGGTATGATTGAGGATAATATAATGAGGGGAATATTTACAATGATCCAGTAAGGAGTTAAGGGAAATCAACAAAAGGGCCAGCAGCAGCAGAGAGCCCTTACCACCTCTAATTCTAAAGGAGGGCAGAGAGGGGATAAAACCCAGATCCCAGCAGAGCCCTTGTATAGACCTCCCAGGAGTTGAGGGTGTGGACCACCCAGCAGGAGTGGAGTGGAGGGACACAGATGCTCCCAACTTAACAGAAACACCTTTCCTTCTGCCCTTCTACCTCCCACTGTCCACTAGCTGAACCCAACCAGAATTTAGAGAGTGAGGTTATGCCTCCTCTCCAATGAGACCCCCTCCAGAATAGGTACCATGTTTGATTCATCTTAATAGTCCCAGGATTTAGTATAGTGACTGGCTCCTAACAGGTGCTTAGTAAACATGTGCTGTGTCAATACATGAATGAATGAATGTCCATCTACCTGGTGACCAGAGGCAGGGTTCAGCATCCACCTGATAATTGCCTTCCAAAACGATGTGAAATGGTACAATGATCCCCAAGCATGCCCACAGAATTAGTTTGCAACCTAGCTGCCTGACAGAAATAGGCCATTCAGACATAGTCACCCAACCACCTCATATAAACATGACAGGTGTCCCAGTTCAAGTTGTCCAGAGACAACGCCAGCCAGGTCTGATGAACCAGAAGGCAGGCAGACTCCAGGTGGACTCCAAGGGTCCATCTACATTGGAGAAGGGAGCTTGAGATCAGAAGAAGCAGGGGAAGGGGATGACAGCCAAGGATCTCTCAAAGCCCTTCTTCCTGCACCTGATCCTGGGAGGAGGGTAGCTACAGGTGGCAGCTGGTGAAGCTGTCCTCACCAGTCCTCTGTGACATATGGAGGGACAAGGAACATTGCCTCCAGGGCCTCATGCCAAAGTGTGATTCAAAAACAGAAAGAAGGACACAGCATGGCCACTCTGGGACCCCAGGGCCCAGCAGATCTGAGCTTGCCTGGAGACACTGACCCTGGTGTCCAGGGACATGCCAGCTGCCTTGGCAGTGGTGGTTCACTTAGGCAACTTCAATGAGCAGGAGCAGAAGATGACCCAGGATCTGCTAACTATTGCTGAGACATGCCTGGGGCACTGCCAGAAGAACTGAAACTTGTCCATGTTGGTTTGATCAAGCAGAGCCTTAGAGTCTTACACCAGAGTCATCCCATATCATCGTCCATGTGGGAAGTCGTACCACTGCCTCAAGCACAAGATGGTGGTGGTTTGATCTTGGCCACTCACCAAGCGCCACAGGTATAGATGACTCATCAGCTCTGACTACCCTCTTAAGCCCATCAGAAACGACTGAGTGCTAAGGGTCACAAATTTGGCTCTTTTAAAGAACTGGCCTCAGAGGAATGTGATAAGGAAAGTTTCCCAAAGGGAGCAGTCAATAATATCAAATGGGACAGATGGGAAAGTTGACCTTCAGGTCTAGCATGAGGATGTCACTGGAGATCTTGACTGCCAGAGGTCAAGGTAAGAGGGGAAAATTGAGATGAATACCAGAATGAGGTTTCCCTGTTATTTTCTTCTTTCTTACCATGGGCTTCCGGTGCTCAGGCCCCACCACCTTCTCTTACACTTGGAACTTCCTCCCCAGTCAGGAACACAGAAGCGTTTTAGCTGGGTCCAGACAAGCCTCTTGCCCTCCTGTCCCAATATCCACAGTGTTCCAGCCCTAGTGAAGTAAACCCCACTCTGTCCTATCTTGAAGAGTCTTGTACTGGATAGTGCTACCATTGGCTCCTGCTCTGCCTCTGCTTCTGTCAACCCATCATCACTGGACAAATTGGAACATTGATTGGTACCTGCCTCTGCCACCCAACACCATGACTTAACTTGTCCCCATAGGAACCTAGCAGAAGAGGAACTCAGAAATGCTGAGATGAGAATGGTGCATTCCCATAATCTGGTTTCTCAATGAGCGCTGGAGGCCATCACAAATACCAAGAGAGCGCAAGGAAAGAAAAGCCATCAGAGACACTGATTCAAGCTTTCCCTACCAAATCATGAATGCCAGCCTTGCATAGTTCACTCCCTGACAAGAAATCTGGGTCAGGTAAGGTCAGGATTAGCACTGTTGTTATTTCTGAGTAAAGAAACCAGATCAAATAAGTGTCTTGTTTAAAAAAAAAAAAAAATGTATCTTCTCTCCTGACCTCCCTACATCCCTACATCAACCCACACTTCTCCCTCCAGTTCTCCCTCCAGAGGAGTTCCTGTAGAGTATCCCACCATAGCCTGGAGGGGTGGAGGCTCACTGACCAACAAAGGAGGTCAAGAGCCATCAGAGGTGGTGCCACATACAGCATGGGTCCACCTGAAATTAAGATGGACATTTATGAAAAGTTGCTCTCAGGTACTTGCTGTTGCCAGACACTGCTCAAAGTGCCTCTGAGGGCCATCTTGTTTAATCCTCTCAACTCTGTGAGCAACCTCACTTTAAGAGATAGAGAACCGGGTTCAAAGGAGTGGTTCTCTCAGGAACTCACAGCCCATGAGGGAAGAGCTGGGGTTTGAGTTCAGACCCGCCAGGGTTAACCTTCATACCACACTCCCCTTCTCTGCAGCTTCTTTCCCACCTTGTTATGCAACCAGAAGTGGATGACATTC
The DNA here is from genome assembly GCF_022355385.1 of Mustela nigripes. Classification (NCBI taxonomy): domain Eukaryota; kingdom Metazoa; phylum Chordata; class Mammalia; order Carnivora; family Mustelidae; genus Mustela; species Mustela nigripes. Next base: position 6,308,124 of record NC_081572.1, on the reverse strand, counting down.
ATGATGGTCACCATAAGACACATGGTCACCACACGCTGCAGGGACCCAAATTTGTCAAGAAAATGGGTAATAGAGGCAATGCCAATAGTTCTTCTTTCCATGCGCACCTGCTGAAGACCACCTGCCCCAAAATTACTCTAGAGAGAGAGGAAGAGAGAATCAGATCCCTCAAGTACTTTTCTATGGTGTGCCAGTAAGTGTCAACAACACCAACAGTCCTGCAGATTCTCCATGGTGACAGGGTAGGTGCGCTGACTGTGATCATCTGTAATGGAGACCTGATCTCTCTTCTCTTTGTCTCCAGTTCCTTTGGTCTTAATGATGGAGGAACAGGACTCCCAAGTGGCTCTCCAGTACCAGCGCTCCCCAAACAGCTCCCAGCCCAGCCATGCTGGCATTCCGTTGACCCTTCTTCAGGCCATTCTCCTAGCCACAGCGTCCCACTAAGAACTGATCTGAAAAACAAATGCCCACATATCTTCTCGGTCCTCACAGTGGTCCAGAAATGCCACACTCTGACAGCAACACACACACACACACACACACACACACAAATTAAACAGGAGGGATGGTAACTTATGAATGGAAAGAGAACCAACATTTGTTGAGAGCCTGCTATATGAGAGACCTCGAGGCAGCTCTCCATGAGAGATACTGTAACTCCGTTGTACTGATGGAGAAACTGAGACTCAGGGAAGTTGTATGACACGTCCAAGTTCACAATGACCCACAGTGAAAGAGGAGGCATTCGAGACAACTTCTGCCTGACTTCTTGTTTTGAACACCAGAATTTATCATGGGGCCAAGGGACAGGAGGCACCTGCAGCTGCTGGATGCTTTAAAATCGATGTGCTTAGTAAATGCTCATTAATAATTATAAAAGTGACTCATATTTATTGAAAGTTTGTATCTATTATGTCACTTCTTTCTGACAATAGCCCTATGAAGAAGGAACGATAATTATCCCCATTTCACAGATGAGGGAACTGAGTCTTAGTGAAATTAAGTGCTTTATCTACAGTCAAAAAACCAAGATGTAGCAGAATCAGAGTTCAAATTCGCTTTCCTTTCTCCCCAAACCTTGTGCTATCAGCCAGTTTATTTTCAACCTCTATTGGTCAAAAAAGGCCCGTGAAGATAAAAGAACAGCCATTCCCCTCCCGACCTTTCTCTGAGTAACCACTCTGAATTAAGGGTGCTGTCAACAACACCTCCGTTCATCACCTTCTTTTTAGAAACCCCAAAAACAAAGATGGGACTCCAAGGATCACAATGGTTCTGCATTTCTTCAGGCACATGTGCAAGCTTCTACCCACAGACCCGAGTTTCCTAGTTGGTGAGCCCCATAGTAGAACACATACCAATACATACAGTCAAATACAAAGGACTGCCACACATGCTCACTTACTAGTCCACACTAGTCAGCAAGAGAAGAATAAAAAAAAACAAGCGTTTAATCCAGAAGCCACAAAGATCTACACAAGTGGTATCTTAGGAACTATTCAACATTGCATAGTTGCTTCTATATCTGGCCTATGTAAAGTTTTTCTGGCGAGATAAACACAACACCAGGCAAAGTGGTGCAAGGCAAGATTTATTAAAAACACTCTCCAGCGAAGTTTTAGGGCCCAAGAGAAGGGGAGCCAGGAAAGTTGTGCCAGGAGGAGTTGGGCACCCTTGGGCGAGGTTCCGCGACTCTGGAAAGCAGAGTGGCAGAAGTCGCGACCAAGGCAAGGAGAAGGGGGCTTTTAAGGCGTCTTGAAGGGAGCTCAGGGGTCTTTTGGCAAGTTTCCCTTATTCGGGTATCTCTCCTGCTCGTCAGGGTCCCATTGGTCCACTGGAGCCCAGGGCAGGGGTCTCAGATTCCTGCTTGGGCCTTTGTTCTCCTGTCCGAGTTCAGGTTTTGTGGCGGGAACTTTTGCCATCTTAAGTAGCCCTTTCTGCCAACCCAACAGTTTTGATTCCCAGAGTCCATAGTTTCAGTGTGAGCTCATGTTAGGGAGCAGAAAAAGGGGATGCAAGAGGAAGGCATCCCTGAGGGATGCTACTTGGGGCTTTCTCTGCTCATTGGTTAGGAGGTTGCAGACTTAATTGTTTGTTGTCACCCTAAATCACCAGGCAGCGTCTTTCTAATAGATCCACAGAACTGTATAGAGACTCCCAAAACAAACTCACATATACATGGCCAATAGATTTTCTATCAAGACACCAAAATCAGGCAGAGGATCTGGTAGTCCTGCAGATATGTCTCTTGCTTCAACTGTGTTTGGACAAAACAGACCCAGGGATGCCCCTTCAACCAGCCAACGACCACCCTCCAACTTTTTTTTCAGTCGCAACCTTGGGACCCATCTTCTTGGCCACCAGCTGACTACAGGACCAGACAACAGCCAATTTCATGCTTACCTCAAATCAACCATGAGCTCCCAGATTCATCAGAATTTTTCCACCAAGGTAGAGACCGCCATCAACCACCCAGTCAACGTGCATCTGTGGACCTCCTACATCTACCTCTCTCTGGGCTTCTATTTCCACCATGACAATATGACTCTGGAGGGTGTGGGCCACTTCTTCCACAAGCTGACTGAGGAGAAGTGCGAGGGTTCCCAGCATCTCTTGAAGATGCAAAATCAGCATGGTGGCCGCACCCTCTTTCAGGATGTCCAGAAGCCATTCCAAGATGAGTGGGGGGAAACCCTGGACACCACGGAAGCTGTACTGGTTCTGGAGAAGAGCCTTAATGAAACCCTTCTGGATCTGCTTGCCCTGGGTCCTGCCCGCACAGACCCCCATCTCTGTGACTTCCTGGAGAACCACTTCCTAGATGAGGAGGTGAAACTCATCAAAAAGATGGGTGACCACCTGATGAACCTCCACCAGCCCCCAGGCTGGGCTGGGCCAGTATCTCTTTGAGAGGCTCACTCTCAAGCATGAGTAGGAGCCTCCAGAGACCAGCAGCAACCTTTGAAGGGGCCTCTATGTCATCCCCTGGTGCCAGAGCTTGCGCCTTGGCCTCTCCCTAAAACCACGAGGCAGCTTTTTAACCACCCTGGAACCCACTCCCAAGCTCTGGGCCAAATGGAAACAATAAGGCGTTTTGCAGAAAACAAACCAAAAACAAAAAAACAACCAAACAAACAAAAATAAATAAATAACTCCATGCAAAAGGAAAAAGTGCCAGAACAACAGAATATTCACATGGAAAAAAAATAAACCTTGACTTCTACTTACTCCATACACTGGAATTAATTAGAACTAATTCATTAATTAATTTTAAAATGATCACAGACTTAAACATAAAAGTCAGACCTGCAAGGCTTTAAAAAAAAAAAAAGGCTTTAGAGAATATCTTTGCAACCTTGAAGTAGGCAATTACCCTTTTAGGACACAAAAAGCACCACCATAAATTAAAGATTGGATTTCGTCCAAACTAAAATTTTCTGTTCATTAAGTTAAATCACTTAGAAGAGGAAGAGGCAGGGGAAGCATATAAGCAAGACCTGTGTCTCACCACAGATGGTAGACATTGAACATCAAGAATACATAAAAACCCCTTATAAATCACTGATAACAAAGGCAAACAACTCAGTTTTTAAAAATAGGCCAAAGACTGGAGCAGATGCTTCACTGAGGAAGATGAATGAATAGCTAATGAGCTTATGAAAAGGTGTGCAGCCTCATTAGTCATCAGAGAAATTGGATTTAAAGCCACCTTGGGAGATGCACCTAGGTGTCTCAGTTGATTAAGTGTTCAACTCTTGATCTCAGCTCAGGTCTTGATCTCAGGGCTGTGGAGCCTACTCTAAAAAAATAAAATAAGGGGCTCCTGGGTGGCTCAGTAGGTTAAGTATCTGCCTTTGGTTCAGGTCATGATCTCAGGGTCCTGGGCTCGAGCCCTGCTTTGGGCTTCCTGTTCAGCATGGAGCCTGCTTCCTCGTCTCTCTCTGCCTGCCTCTCTGCCTACTTGTGATCTCTCTCTCTCTGTCAAATAAATAAATAAAATCTTTAAAAATAAAAAATATATATATATATATACATCTTACCACAATTTTTTTAGAAAAGGACAGGAAATGGGCACATACCTGCTTAAGAGATTACCTCTGTTTGAAAAATCATAATCTTCACAAAAATGACTGCATACACACATGCAACACATGCAACGTACTCCTCCTGTCTTTCTTCTCAGCTATTTGATCTTTAGTGCCATCACTAACTTCAATAATTTTATATATTTATTTCACAGACAAAGTAGGAACATAAATAAGCTATTAACAGATAAGATATTAATATTAATTTCAACAAAAATGTTAAATGTATCTCCCACACACATAAAACCCCACAACAAGAGGCCATTTCACAGCCCCTTGAATGACAACGAAAACTCGGGCTTCCTGTGTCCTCATCAATAAAGTGGGGGGATCCTTATCTCAAGGCTGTGAAGTCTTGTCCCATGAACTCCTACATTATAACATTAATGGCCATAGAAATCAATCCTCAATTTCCTCCAAGCGATGACGCCCACAGCTCATTGTCTCATGCCATGATCTATGAAGTTCAGTTGCCTCCTGATATGTTGCCAGGAAGTAGCTAAGTGAGAGCAAACATAATTATCAGGAAAGATAAACAACCAAGAACTGTAATGGCAGAGCATTTGCAGGAGGTCCGACCTGGGGCTTACACACTATCTTATTCAGTCTTCACATCTGCCCTATGGAGTTACTTTCTGACAGTGCACAGAACCAAATCAAACAAAGTTCAGCATGAGACTCTGACTTTGGCTTTTTTTTAAATTCTTACTTTGTTTTCTGTCTTCTCCTCTAACCTCATTTCCCCTCCCTTTCACTCACACAAACGCCCTATCTTGAATATTTATTTTACATAAATTTGGAATTGGTCAGCATCACATCCCATGGCTTTTTCAGCCACCCACCAAAATTCTAAGTTTTTTCCAGGAAGCTGAAGATCATTCCTCCATCATTCCAGATCCCATATTTTATTGGTTCTTCCTCTAGTAACATGCCATGTCTCACTCGTTGCCACCATAGTCCGTGCTGGGGTTATCCTTGTTCTCATCTCAGCCTGTGTCTGTGGCCAAGAGCCACCAAGAACTTCCCTGAGAATAGTCTCAGCCCCAATTACAGAAGAAGTAGAGGGTAAGTGTCTACATGAGTCAAATGCAGAGCACCAGATTGCTGAACGCTCACCCTTCTCATCCCCAGGCACTGTCTCCAAGCCATGAGGTTGGACTTGGTTGGACAATCATATCTAATAACCAGAAAAGAATCCAGAAAAAATAGTTGGGAGTAATGACATGTTAATGTCTCACCAGCAGACCGTGACAAGCCTATTACCAAGACAAACATAGTACACCATTAAAAAACAGAGCAGGCTGAATGAGCTTAACATAAGCAACTTTTGACGGTACCCATTCCTGGTTACTAATTCAGTTTTCATCAAGCAGTGTTCAGACTGATCATCTGGTCTCCTGAATAGACCTTCCACCTGGTAAGTAAATATAACCAGTTATCATGCCATGAATATTTCCTGTTCCAAATAAATAAATTAGAAACTGGCTTAGAAATGAGTCCCTCCGGGGATATGGATGAGGTGAAATATTCTCATCGTTGTCACTGATCAACTCTTCTCATTGAGAGTAAGTCTTACCGCCTTTTCTCTACCACAGGACTAAAGACTTAGATGAGCAGATTTTTGCTGAAAGGAAAAACAAAATTGATTTCTCTTCCATCGAAGTCAAGCTCTGCCCAGAAGCATGGTGGTGTTCACTGAACAGAGACTACCCGCCTAAAAGCAAGTTGGCTCTTGCCCATCCTTGTCTACCACTTGCTACCTCCACCTGAACACCTTCTTCTGGGCATGCCCCCCTAGATGCTGTCCTCACCACCCACTCACCCCCACCAGTCCTTTCACTTTCTTCACTTGCCCCTGGCCTCAGGCAGTTGGGAGGAGCACTAGATTGGGAGTCAAAACCCCTGTGTTCTAGTCTCAGTTCTGCCGTTCACATGCCAAATGACATTGGGCAGGTCAAACACACTCTGAGCCTCAGTTTTCTCATCTATAATGGCTTTGAGAGTTAAATGAGTTGATGAATAGAAAGTTCTTGGAAAACTAAAAAACGTCATTATTATCTAAAATTTCAAAATAAAAAAATTTTTAAATGCTATATACAGGTGAGGATGGTTGGAATTAACAGTCCCCGGGATAATACAGTTGATATTATGAGTTCCTCTACTAGCACCTATGAAGGGCTGCAAAAATAAACAGAAAGTCTTTGCCATTTCAGTTGTTCCCCTGGTACTCAACATGTTTACTCATTTTTCCATCGACACTTCTGCCCCAGCCACTTGGAAGAGAGAGTAGGAAGGTGGCCACAAACAGGTTCGTGGCTCTGACCACAAAACTCACTTCTTCCCCCTACACAGCCCAGCCATGTCAGACTCTATCTGGGTCAAGTCCACAAAGACCAGGACTGTATTCTCTTACTTCTGCTTTCATGCCTATCTCTCATCATTGTGGCTTCCATTCACAAACCCAATCATTTTTTATTCTGCTGCCTTTTTTTTGTTTTGTTTTGTTTTTTTAAGGAAGAAACTGAGAAACAAGTGTCAGGCAAGCCAGTGCTAGAAAACAATCATATGGCAATCTCCTTCTGTTCTCAGAGCCCAAAAAACCCCCAACAGCTCTGTGGCCATGGAAAGGAAATCAGTGTGCCCCAGGCCCCATGCACTGGTTGTAAGGTCTCCTTGAAGTGTTAAAAGAGCACCTTGAACACAAATGTCTATAGTGGTTTTGTTCATAATTGCCAAAAATTGGAAGTAATCAAGATGTTTTTCAGTAGGTGTATGGACAAACAACCTGTGGCCCATCATGCAAAGGAATATCATTCAGTGATAAAAAGAAATGCGAAAGACCATCATAATGACATCTGACCCCACTCCATTTTATCTCAACCCCTCCCATTTTTTAAAGACTTTATTTATCCATAAAAAAATAAAAAAATCTTTAAAAGACTTTATTTATCCATTTAAGAGAGAGAGAGAGCACAGGCAGGGGTAGGGGCAGAGGGAGAGGAAGAGGGAGACGCAGAAAGAGTCTCCCCACTGAGTGGGAAGCCTGACATGGGGCTCCATCCCAGGACCCTGAGATCATGACCTAAGCCAAAGTCAGTGCTCAACCAACTGAGCCATCCAGGCACCCTTTTAGCCCCCCTTTTAACAACTAAAAATTAACATCTATTCAAAAACAGTAGTGCCTCTGTGGAAGTTGTGAAATCCAGTACCATATAACAAGAGACCCAGGAGGAATCTCACCCACCCACCCTGGGTAAAAGGCAGACAGATCTCCATAAAGTTTGCAGAACCAGCAGTATGAACTGGGCCCCACCCTCTCCAGCTGCAATTGGGGAACATCTGGAGAGTGCTAGTGGGCAGATACCCACAGATGAGAAAGCTTTGTAGAAGTCCAGTCTTCCCAAGGACAGATGCCAACTCCACTGAATGAAAAAAAAAAAAAAATATATATATATATATGCAAGTTTGGACCCATTGAAGAGGATGAGGAACTTTGTCAGCAGAACCCCTCCCTCAAGACAGCACAGCAGTCCAGCTGAACTAGCCTACAATGACCCCTCTCGAGGGGATAAGGGAGACAGTGAGTGAATGCCTGACTTCCCCAGCTGTGTGGGACACTTACTGGGAAAAAAAATTTCTTTACAGCAGCAACCAAACTTTTGAAGCAGGTTCTCTGTGACAGGGTGAAGAAAGAAACCAGGAAAGAAGCAGATAAGAGTATCAAAAAGCATGAAAGGGATGTGGTTCTTGCTTGACTGTCTTCAGGTCTCCAACAGGAAACTCTGCCCATAACCTGATGAGAGAACCTCAGGAAGGAACCTCCAGCCTGGACTGTGGGAACCCTAAAGACCCCAAGTGTTGGGGCACTTGGGTGGCTCAGTGGGTTAGGGTCTCTGCCTTTGGCTCGGGTCATGGTCTTGGGGTCCTGGGGTGGAGCCCCGAGTCAGGCTCTCTGCTCTGCGGGGAGCCTGCTTTCCTTCCTCTCTCTCTCCGCCTCCCTCTCTGCTTGCTTGTGATCTCTGTCTGTCAAATAAATAAATAAAAATCTTAGAAAAAAAAAAGAGCCCCCAAGTGTTAAACCCACACCTCCCTGCCCACTCTGCAGCCAGCTCCCTGGGCACATTCCCAAGTGTAGTGGCAAGAGCAAGCTCTGGCGGACAAGGAGTGGACTCCCAAAACAGGCCAGGCTCTATGGGAAACGAGAACTACAAACTTGAGTTATAGCGCCAGCTTCTGGAAAAGAAAAGAAGTTTCCAAAAGCCAGTGAGTTTCAAGATAGAAGACACACAAACCTAATTCTGCCACAAAAGGGAGCAAGAAGCAGGAAGCAGGTGTAACTGCACAAGGTTGGAGAAAGCCCCTAATACAAGCAGAACTAACGAAAAATATCTACAACCTGAAGCCAACTGATAAGATTGGAGGAGGTGATTGCCACTTCAAATGTGAAAACAGCAACAGAAATCTCCAGGGAACATGAAGAATCAAGGACACACCTCTTTAAAACAATACAATAATCCTCAAGTAACCAAACTCAGACGCAAAGTTCTGCATTCTACCTGATAAAGAATTTGAAATAGCTGTTTTGAGGTCTCAAACAAAACACAAGAAAGCAATTGAACAAAATCAGGAAAACAATACATGGACAAAATAAGAAATTTAAACAGGAGATAGAAATAGTTTTTTTTTTTAAAAAAAGGAACCAAATAGAAATTCTGGAACTGAAGAATTCAAAGAATGAAATTTTAAAATGCAATAGGAGAACATCACAGCGGAAGAGACCTAACGGAAGATAGAATCAGTGATGTACAGGCTAGGAATTTTGAAATAATCTCAGAAGAGAGCAAAGAGATAAGAATGAAAAAGAGCAAAAATGTCTACATGGTCTATGAGACCCCATCAAAAGTACAAACATCAGAATAATTGGAGTTCCATAAAGAGAAGAGAGGTAGTCAGAGGCAGAAAGTAAATTTAAAGAAATAATAGCTGAAAACTCCCAAACCAGAGGAGAGACTTAGACATACAAATTCATGAAACTAATAAATCATTTTCTCAATACAAAATGAACTTTCCCAAGACACATTATAATAAAACTGGAAAAATGCAAAGATAGAGAAAATTTCTAAAGCAGTGAAAGAAAAAAAATGATTATAACCTACAAAGGAACCCACATTAAGTTATCAGCAAATTTCTCAGCACAAATTCTACAGACCAGAAGAGAGTGGAATGATACATTCAAGGCATTTAAAGAAAGACTTTATCTGGTGAATTCATCTTTCAGAAATAAGGGAGAAATAAAGACATTCCCAGACAAAAAGCTGAGGCAGATCATCACCACTTTGTCTGCCTTACTAGAAATGCTGAAAGGAGTTCTTTAAGCTGAAATGGAAAGGTGTTAATTAGTAACATGAAAACATATGAAAATATACAACACACTGGCAAAGATAAATACACAGATTTAGAAAACTGTAATTCTGTAATATGATAGAGTGCTAGCCACTATGGTATAAAAGTTAAAGTGAAAAAAGTATTAAAAATTACCATGACTAGGGACCCTGGGTGGCTCAGTCAGTTCAACATCCAACTCCCGATTGCATCTCAGATCACAATCTCAAAGTTGTGAGATCAAGCCTGGTGTCAGGCTGTGCATTGTGTATGGAGCCTGCTTAAAATTCTCTCTCTCGGAGGTGCCTGTGTGGCTCAGTGGGTTAAGGTCTCTGCCTTCAGCTCAGGTCATGATCCTAGGGTCCTGGGATAGAGCTCCACATCGGGCTCTCTGCTCAGCAAGGAGCCTTCTTCCTCCTCTCTCTCTGCCTGCCTCTCTGCCTACTTGTGACCTCTGTCTGTCAAATAAATAAACAAATAAATAATCTTTTTTTTAAAAAAAGATTCCCTCTTCCTCTCCCTCTGCCCCTCCCCCACTACACTCTCTCTCAAAACAATTTTTTTAGTTTTTTTATCTATGTTTTACGAAGATCTCATGGTAACCACAAAGCAAAAAACTCTGGTAGATTCACAAAAGATAAAGAGACAGGAATTAGAGCATGCCACCATGGAAGATCACCAATTCATAAAAATAGGCCAAAAAAAAGAAAAAACAAAAAACAAAAGAATGATACTACAAAACAGCCAGAAAACAATAAGATGGCATTATTGAGTCCTTACATATCGATAGTTATTCTAAATGTAAATGGATTGAATTCTCCAATCAAAAGGCACAGACTGGCTGGATAGATAAAAATAAGATCCAACTAAGTGCTGCCTACAAAAGATTCATTTCAGTTTTAAGGACACATATAGGCTCAAAAGTGAAAGAGTGGAAAAAGATATCCCATGCAAGTGGAAACCAAAAGAAAGCAGGGGTAGCTATATTTATATCAGACAAAATAGACTTTATATCAAAAATGGTAACAAGAGACAAAGAAGGTCTATAATGATAAAGGGTTCATTCATCAAGCACATACAACAATCATAAATATACATGTACTGAACGTCAGAGTACCTAAATATATTAAGCAAATACTAAGAAATATAAAAGGAGAAATAGGGAACATAGTAGAGGACTTCAATAACAGGAGAAGACTTCAATACCCCACTTCCAACAGTGGATAGATCATCCAGACAGGAAGTCAACAAGGATATGTTGGACTTGAACCAAATGGACCTAACAGACATACAGAACATTCCATCCAACAACATCAGAATATACATTCTTTTATAGTATACACGGACCATTCTCCAGGATACATTGTATGTTAGGCTTGTCTCCAGAGAACCCCTTGCTTCAATTAAGATAGCTTCCAAACGAAATTTCATTTCAACAAGAAGTTCAGCAACAAAAAGTAGACTATTAAATATTTTATACAAAGTATTTTGTATAAATATATAGTATGTGCAACCTATAAGTAAATGATAAAGAATAATAATAAAATGCACACTTGTGTGCCCCCACAGCTAATGAAGAAAATTTCCTTAGTTCTTTTTTAACTCTTGTTTCTTGATTTAAATGTAATATATATTCACCACAGAATTTTTGCAAGATCCAGAAGGTAAAAAACAAAATCCCCACAATCCCCTTTCCTCACTGCTGATATTCTGATAACAATGCTTCCCTGTTTATTCTGGATATGTATTATTTTTTCTGAAATTGAGATCCTACTATACAAATTGTCTCCTTTTTTCCATCATGACCATTTTTCTTAGAACACCTAAGTTCTTACTATCCTTTCATCCCCAAGATTCCAAGAAACAATCCCTAAATATGCTTACTTTTGAATTGAGAGTTGCTTTTTCCAAAAAGAAGTAGAAGCAGGAATTGATAGATGGAGAAAATCTTTCTTGTCTGGCTTCAACCTGAAATGTAAACTAAATTAAGAGGTTGATAAAATGCATCCTGTGTGTCTGGCACAGGGCGGTATCTGGAGAGTAAATGTTGATTGATGATTGAGTCTCAGGAGGCTGAAAGCATCTCTGGAGATAAGAGCAAAAACAAAAACCAGCACTTCCATGAAAAACAAAAACACCCAAGAAGCCTTCTTTAAAGTCCAAACCAAGTTCTGGGTCCAGGATGGATTCTCAACATGTACCAAGAATACGTGCCTTGTCATTGTATCTTATTTAATCATTATTTACCCAGAGGATAAGACACAGTTCTGAGTGCTTTGATGGAAGCAATGAAGAAACCAGCATGGGTATTGCTCTAAAGGAGTCAGCAATCTGGTGGGGCAGGTAGGGCATGCAGACAAATGACTCTATACCATGTGGCTCCCTGAGTACAGTAGATGCTCAAGGACACAGTAATAGGAGACTCACAGAGCTTTACTACTGGAAGTATCTTGGAGTGGAAAGAGACCTCAGAACAAGTGCTATCTCATACTTTTACCACCTGCCTATGTAATTGGACCAATAATATGTGTCTCCCTTGATTTTATGAAGACGAAAGTGACAGTGAGCATAAACTATAAAGGTGTTACAAATGTAAGATATAATTGTGAAGATTCTCCTCATCCCACCTCATTTCCAATTGGAGAAACAGGGAAACTGAGACTCAGAGGAGCAATAACATGTCTTGCCCAGCAAGTCAGAAGCAAAGTGAGTTCTGGAATTGTGGTCTCTAGATCCCAAGTCCAGAGTGAATCATCGGGTGTGCTTGCTAAGAGCAGCAAATTATCCTCAGCTCCTTCCTAACCCATCCCAGATTCAGGTGTTCTTTCCTTCTTTCCACTGTTTCCTATGGATCTTGATCATGGCCCTTTGGATTGGCTGTTGTCCCATGGAAGCCTGAATAAAGTCCTAAAGTGGAGTCAGAAAGTGCTTCCATTAATGAGGTTTGGATTCTGGGTCTCCCACCACCTCCATTGCTTCTAAACATTCACTGCAGATTCTGCTATACCTGACCCCACTGACCATGTACACTCTGCCCCAGGGGATCGATGTTATTAGCAAAAACCTTACTGCTCTGGGTCCACATTCATGCAACTGAGCTGCTGGAAACAAAATGGGAATTCATGCTAAGAATGCAAATGATGGGGTGCCTGGGTGGCTCAGTCGGTTAAGCGTCTAACTCTTGATTTCAGCTTAGGTCATGATCTCAGGGTGGTGAGATTAACCTCTGCATTGGGCTCTGCACGGGGCATGGAGCCTGCTTAAGATTGTCTCTCTCCCTTTCTTTCCCTCTGCTTCTCTGTCTCTCAAAAAATAAAAAAATAAAAACGTTTTCTAAACGTTTTCAAATAAATCCTGCACTTTATAAACTTTACATTTATAGGTGTTTTATGATTTCAGTGGTTAATCCCCCTAGGACTATGTGTACTGGGCAGGCAGATTTTGTTGCTCCTCGTTTTTTTTTTAAACATTGCCAATTTTATTTATTTTAAATTTGGAAAAACTGGTCATTATTTTCCGGTTATTTTATTATTCACTCTCGTCTCTATTTTATTGATTTACGATTTTTCCTTATTTCCTTCCTCTACTAAATTTTGTTGCTTCTCATTTTATGAAGAAACTGACTCTCAGGGTCTGGGATTGCTCAAGGTTTCATGGCCAGTGAGTGCCAGAGTTAACGCAAATCCAATTCTCCTAACCCTCATTTGGGGTCTCTGTTTCCTTAGACTCTACCTCTGGCAGAATCTATTTCAGGTGCAGATCTCAGAAACTGAACTAGAACATACTTAGGCAAAAGGGGGCATGTATTTTTTTAAAAAATACTAGGATATTATATATAATTCAAAGATAATCCATGGGAAATGCAAAGATGCAGCTCAATCTTGGGGACAACTGGAACCAGACAATCAAGTATGCCTTGAACCCTCTCTCCCTGCTCCTCTGTGGGCTCTTTAACAACAGCTTCCTTCAGGAGGAGGAACATATGGCCACTGACATTTCTCAAGTCTACCATCTTATGGGTTTCCCTCCCAGAGAAAGCCCTACTCCCTTCCTGAGTCTTGGTTAAAAGAAAAGGAAGTCAGGAAGAACTGAGATTGTCCTGGTTTTCATCAAGTATCCATTTATGGACCATTCAATTATGGCCAAGTTGGCAGGGTCATTTAAAATGGTGCCACATCCCCCTTCATTATAAACATGCATCTGGGGGATAACTGAGACTGAAAGTAATGATGATTCTCACTAAGAACAGGGGAGTTTTACCTGGGTATTTACCCCAAAGATACAGATGTAGTGAAAAGAAGGGCCATCTGTACCCCAGTGTTTATAGCAGCAATGGCCACAGTCGCCAAACTGTGGAAAGAACCAAGATGCCCTTCAATGGACGAATGGATAAGGAAGATGTGGTCCATATACACTATGGAGTATTATGCCTCCATCAGAAAGGATGAATACCCAACGTTTGTAGCAACATGGACGGGACTGGAAGAGATTATGCTGAGTGAAATAAGTCAAGCAGAGAGAGTCAATTATCATATGGTTTTGCTTATTTGTGGAGCATAACAAATAGCATGGAGGACAAGGGGAGTTAGAGAGGAGAAGGGAGTTGGGGGAAATTGGAAGGAGAGGTGAACCATGAGAGACTATGGACTCTGAAAAACAATCCAAGGAGTCTGAAGTGGCAGGGGGGGTGGGAGGTTGGGGTACCAGGTGGTGGGTATTAGAGAGGGCACGGATTGCATGGAGCACTGGGTGTGATGAAAAAATAATGAATACTGTTATGCCGAAAATAAATTTAAAAATAGATTAAAAAAAAAAAGAACAGGGGAGTTGTAGGCATGAAATGGCTGAGATCACCCAGTGAGTGTATAGAAAGAATAGAAGGAAGGGAGGAGAGAACCCTGGGGAGTGGGGGCGGCGGGAGGATGAGATTTCAAGAGTGAAAAGATAGGAACCCAGGAAAGAAAGAGGAAATGAATGGCAGAACATACAGATGGACAATGAGGAGAACCCAGACGGACAGGAGCCAAGTGAGTTTGAAGGAGGAAGGAGAAATCAGCAATGTTGAGGTCGAACAAAATACACAAAGAGTGGCCTTGGGATCTGGCAGAGCAAGGATCATTGGTGATCTATCCAAATGCCATTTCAGTGGAGGTGGAGGAGTGGAAGCCAGTTGAAGATGCGAAAATGCGGACTGTGAGTATAGTTCTTGAGGAACTTAGGAAGGATGGAAAAGGATTAGGAGATGAAGTGACAGAGGTGAGGGGACAGTCCCCTCTATCTTAACCACATGGGTTTAAGGAGCAGATATTTCTGGACAGTAAGCCCTATGCATGAAACTCCCCATTAGGCAACCAAACATCACATCAAATGCTCACACTGGGCAATGTAAGAAACTATTTCTAATAATAATGGCTAATTTTATTGTCATAAATCACACAGATGGGACTCAAAGCTCACATTCTCACCCATTCTTCCCACTACCTTTCCATCGGTAGATGGAATGTCAAGGTGTAAATTATCCAGAGGGAGATGATAGATCAACAGATAAGCCCCTCTCAACCAACCCCTTTCTTGAAGACTTTCCCTAAGGGGGAAGAAAATGGCCTCTTCTCCTATGTCTACTACCATCTACCTCCAATCCTACCAAGACTCTCTCCTATCTCTCTAAAAGAAACAAAGCTCTATTCAAATTATAATTTCAGACACAACCATTAATTGTGGACCAATCAGCAATTCCAGACAACTGAAAGATCCGGCGGGCGGCTCTCTATCCTCATGACCCCTCCCCCCAAGTCTGGATCTCCCCTTCTCCATGCCTTGAGCTGTGGAAAACTTGAGGGCAGGCAATGAGGTCATGTGAAGACTGACTCTACATCAGACATAGGCAGAGCTAGACTCTGGGGATTTTTCCAGACTGACTTCATTCAGTGTGTCTCACAGCCCCTGATCTCCGGGCAGACTGTGGTGGCGTAGAGAATAGGACTAAACAAAACACCTCCAACACCAACATTGACCTCCTGCAAATGGGAAGAATGTGAGACCCAAGTCCCCTCCTCCAATCTCTCATAAAAATAGGTTCCCCCTAGTTCAGACACAGCCAAAGCCTGTGACCTCACTTCAAATACGGCTGTGAGGTGTCAGGTTGCTGATGCTCCCCTGACTGTCACACGTCCCTGCCCTTTGTCACATCCCCCCCATTGAGTTTTCTCATCAGTGTTTTTCTCTCAGTCTATCCCTGATTTGCACAGCAGGTAGATGAAATAAGACCTTCCATCTGTTGCCACTAATAAAATACCAAGCATAAAGAAATATCCTCTCTGAATTAAAAACTTTCCATGTCGCACTATGATCTTGAAGGTTACTTTTTTCCTTCCTTTTTCCTTTTCTCTTTAACTTCCTTCTCCTATGATTCCTCTCTGCCCAGCCCAGCCTACTCTCTCCTCTCTTTTTTTTCTAAAGAAAAATTATACATATCTTATTTTTTTTAAGATTTATTTATTTATTTATTTGACAGAGATCACAAGTAAGCAGAGAGGCTCCCTGCTGATCAGAGAGCCCACTGCGGGGCTCTATCCTAGGACCCTGAGACCATGACCTGAGCTGAAGGCAGAGGCTTAACCCACTGAACCACCCAGGCGCTCCTACATATCTTATTCTTAAGTAGAAATATATGCATCTGTTACTCTGTTTCAGGAGGACTCATTTTATAGTGCACAGTGCTGGACGCTAGGGGACTGGGGGTCAACCCCATTGTAAGGTGCTCCCTAGAGCGACCTCGTGTGGCCATAGTGCTGGACACTAGGGGACTGGGGGTCAACCCCATTGTAAGGTGCTCCCTAGAGCGACCTCGTGTGGCCATATGGGGTTATGTACCCCCTCTTCTAAGAAATCTAGACGCACCTCATAATTCCACCCAGTAACCTCCTCCTGCTCCAAGGAAATTCTCCTAAACTCTCTTGGGGGAAGTGAAGTCCTTCTGAATGGTTTCCCAAAGCACAAGGGCTGAAATGGATGTGAGAAGCCACTAATCCAGTAGTTTGTAAAATCTGTCTTCATGCCAGGGTCACCCACAAAACTTTATAGTCATGCAAATTCCCAAGTGTCACTCCAAGAGATTCTTATTCAGAAAGTGTGGGGACATCCATATTTCTGATAAGGGCACCCAACCTCCTCAGTCCTATAGGAGCCCATCTGAAGTCTCTAATGGGAAACATTCATAGACCACTTCCCTCCAAATTCAGTGTTTGAGTCTCCTCCATGGTGTCCGGGCTCAGTGGACACTCAGCCTATGCAAAGAGCTCACATTATATCCCAGGCTAATAAGAGCAGCTGCCATCTTTTGAGCACCTACTGTGAGCCCAGGCACGGCACAAGGAGTTATGGATTATCTCATTTATTCCGCATAAAAGCTTCTGAGCTCAGTATCATCACTAACCTCCACAGGGAAACAGAAACACCACAAATCAGGTGCGATGCCTGATGTTATAAGCTAGCAAGTAGAGTGTGCTAGTACCGTGTGAGCCCTGATGTGCTGACTCTGGGGGCACACTCACAGCAATGCTTTGATGTCTAATTTTTCCCTTTTACTTCTGTGTTACCCTCCATTTCCAATTACAACTTAAATTCCTCTAAAATTGAGAATTTCATGCTTTAATTCTTTATTATAATAATTTAATACAGTATGTGTCATATATATGGTATTGTATAGTAATGCTAGCATGGGGGGGGACAACATAAATGAAGCATGTAAAAATGAGCATATAGAGACCACCAACTGTATGCTAAGCATCCTTTTACCCATTTATTCCTCATGACCCTGTGAGGAGGCACTAATTGCTCCCCATTTTAAAAATGAGAAAACTGAGGGGCACCTGGGTGGTTCAGTGGGTTAAGCCTCTGCCTTCAGCTCGGGTCATGATCTCAGGGTCCTGGGATCGAGCCCGCATTGGGCTCTCTGCTCAGCAGGGAGCCTGCTTTCCCCATTCTCTCTGCCTACCTCTCTGTCTACTTGTGATTTCTCTGTCAAGCAAATAAATAAGATCTTTTTTTTAAATGAGAAAACTGAGACTTAAAGATGTCAAGAAATAGTCCAGTTCACACACCTGGTAAGTGGCTCAGGTGGCTCTTGGATGAAGACTGTCTGAATCAAAATCCCAGGTTTGTTTCAATAGGTCTCACCCTTTTCCAACAGAAAGCCTCGTAGCCCTATCCCCCCAACATGGTTTGGGGATTTTTTTTTAAGAACTGATTTATTGTTTTCATCATTTTATTTTTAGAAATATCTAGAACCTATCACCCCAAGATGAAAATTCCCATGATCTACCAACTGAGCCAGCCAGGCACCCCACATCCTCAATATGATCATGGTCATGGTTGGTGTCCTTATCAAAAATATGGATTTCTCCAGGTATGAGGAATGCCACACTCTCCACCAAGACCAAGGCAGCACATGCAGTGGGTTTGAATAAATGCCTCAAAGATGTAGAAATAAAGATAAATGTTTGCACATGTACAAAAGACATATGTGTCTTTTGTAGAACAGTGCTTTTCACAACAGATTAAAACCAGGAACAGCCCAGGCCTCCAGCAGTGGAAGAACAAATTTTTTTTTTAAATTGTCATCTATTTACTCAACCAAACATACACAGCACTCAAAGCAACAACCTACAGCAACACACAAAAATAATGATGATTCTGAGCAATATAATCTTAAATTTAAAAAAAACTAAACTAAAGTGGAGGGCCTGGGTGGCTCAGTTGGCTAGCTGTCTGACTCTTCATTTCAGCTCAGGTCTTGATCTCAGGTTTGTGAGTTCAAGCTCTGCACCGGAGGAAAAAAATTACAAAAGATGTATTTTTAGAAATGCATGCAAATGCAACAGAACAACCTAAAAAAAAATGGGAGTAATGGACCCAGGAATGAGGATGATCACAATCTCAGATGGAGGAATGGGAGGAGTGGGAGGTGAAATACGGTGAAATGGAGATTATTGTCAAGGCCTTAGCTTTTGTTTTGAGATTCTTATTACATAATAAGGAAGGAGGAAGGAAGGAAAGAAGGAAGGACCATTCGTGGATGAGTCATGAATGTGTCAGACTTCTATTATTTTGATTATCCCAATGCAATGCACCCTGAGGTCCAATTTAAAAAAAAAAAATTGGCTATTAGATACATAAATGGTTTGGTACCCTTCTATTATGAGCTCTTAGAAGGAGAGATTGAATTTTCATTTCCCAGTTTTGATACTGAGTTGTGTGCCTTGAGGAGAAAATCACAAAAGCTAGAACAAAGGAACCCAGAGTACCTTCTGCTTCTCCTGGAAAATACGTGAAATTGACTACACTGATCCGTGCAGGCAGGTGGCGGGCGGTGTAAGAGGGCTGGCCAGAGTCAGACCATGGCCAAGTGTGACTCCAGCAAAGACAGATCCTCAAAAATATGATGTCTCCTGCACAGAGATGCGCGCGCACACACACACACACACACACACCTGCTACTGACTATAGAAAAAATCATTTCTCATGTGGAAAAGAAGTTAAGCTACACAGGGGCGCCTGAGTGTCTCAGTGGGTTAAAGCCTCTGCCTTTAGCTCAGGTCGTGATCCCAGGGTTCTGGGATCGAGCCCCACGTCGGGCTCTGTGCTCCGCAGGGAGCCTGCTTCCACCTCTCTCTCTCTCTGCCTGCCTCTCTGCTTACTTGTGATCTCTGTCAAATAAATAAATAAAATCTTAAAAAAAAAAAAAAAAAAGAACTTAAGCTACACAGAGAGGAGATAGAACAGAATGGGGCAGCTGAGGAGAGTATAAGTAAACTTTATTGACTTTCTCAT
Organism: Mustela nigripes; assembly: GCF_022355385.1. Classification (NCBI taxonomy): domain Eukaryota; kingdom Metazoa; phylum Chordata; class Mammalia; order Carnivora; family Mustelidae; genus Mustela; species Mustela nigripes. The sequence continues at coordinate 6,288,823 of NC_081572.1, read as the reverse complement.
TTTGTCTGGGCTCCCCTCTCTATTGGGCAAAAGAAGTTCATCTCCCTGGGCTATGAGCTTAGCAGTTCTCCAGTGCACAGTTGCCAACTTCTGAGACCCTGCCAGGGATAAATGTAAATGTCCACAAGGAGGAGAACATGAGCTGCAAAGACCTTTGAGCCCAGTAGAGGGGCGGCGCCTGCCTGATTGTTGGGTTGGTCCCAAGGTCGGCAGTTGCTGGCTTGTGTGTAAGGCAAGAGAGAGCTCAGTACTAATGACCATTACAAGGACCACCAGTGCATGGAGTCCTAACCCCTGGGGGTTGTCCTACTTCCCCAGGCTCCTGGTTAGACAGGCACTAGAACATCGCTCTGTTCTTTGTGGCATTCACATTACGTACCAGTAATTGGCACAGATCTGGTGAGAGCACCAGGCACTTCTGTACGTCTGGAGAAGAAGACCCCTTTTACTTCTCTTCTCTGCAACGCTGACTGAGTGGCAGAGAAGGTTGAAATGTAGAATAAAAAAAAAAAAATCCTGTATGCCAGGGAGTTTTTCCATCTATAGAGCTAAAAACACTGTGTGAATCTCCACAGTCCCTTCCTGAACCACAATTCCTGGTTGAGGAGTCCACGTGAACAAGGCAACTGCAGGATGTGGGAAGTCTATCGACTTCAGGCCACACTGATGGGGACTGAACCTCCGCTCTGTCTGCCACCTGCATGATCTCCGTGATGGATTTGATGTCCCTGAGCCTCGCCCCCACCATCCGTATGATGGGAGGAAGAGTAGCCTTCTCCAGAGGATTACTGGGTAAGGTTAAATTAGGTAATACATTCAAATGAATCTGGCATATGGTGCACATAATAAAAGTTCATTCACTCATTATTCACCCTTGTCTCTCCCAGAAAGCATCCAATAAAGAAGTTGGGAGAAGACAAGGCAGCAAGAAATCTGCACAATCTTAAACAGTTGCTTTTGCTCAGGTCATGATCCCAGGGTCCTAAGATCGAGCTCCACATCGGGCTCCTTGCTGGGCAGGGAGCCTGCTTCTCCCTCTCCCTCTGCCTGCCTGCCTACTGCTTCCCCTGCTTGTTCTCTCTCTCTCTCTCTCTCTCTCTCTCTCTCTCTCTCTCTGTCAAATAAATAAAGCCTTTAAAAAATAAATAAGATGACTGGGTGGCTTCGTTGGTTAAGAAATCTGCATAATCTGTTATTGTGGAGAGCTGCCCACTTGGCCTTATAGAGAATCTCCCTTATTGGAAGCTGTTTGTCAACTCTCAACAATGCGACCCCTTGGGGTGCTGGGACAGGGGAAGACACCATATGGGGGCATTTCTCTGGAAAGAAAATTTGGTGCCAAGAGGCCCCTTCCTAAGTAAAACCTTCCCTGCCTCCCCCCTTCCTCCTCATCTCCAGGTGGGCAGAGCTGGTGACCCCCTTCTCCAGACTTGGAGCATGCTCAGTCCATATTATCCAGAGTGATAACTCCCCATATGAAGCATATATACCAGGCACTGGGATGAGCACTTCCCATGCCTTATGTCTTTAATCCTCTCATTAACCCTATGAAGGAGGAAAATGAAGGTTAATGAAGTGAATTAATATACTGAGGTACAAAGACAAAAGATGGCAGAACTAGAATTCAGACCCCTGTCTGCTGGCTCCAGTGTTTTAAGCCACTGCACCACACTGTCTGTCTCCCTTGTACCCCATCGTGGTCCTTATCCACGTGTATATATGCTGTATATATCTGTTAGTCATGGTGTATATATCTGTTAGTCATGCCTAATAGGCTGTCAGCTCTTCAGAGACAGGAACTGTGGCTTTTTTATCTGTTTGCCCCAGCATCTAGCACAGTGCCTGGTGAAGAATGAATGAATAAATGAAAGAAGGAACCATCTTCTCCTGAGTCAAAGAGAGAGACAGCACCACTGTTCTTCCTAGGAAGCTTTGTAGGGTGAGGAGAGGGCAGGTGTCCAGAAGTACAGGTTACACCTTCCCTGAAGTGCACTTCTCACTCACATTAGGAGCCCAAAGCTTAGCCATGAGAGGGATGCCAAGCCCTTCGCTAGAAGAGAGAAGTTTACTGGATCTAAGGCTAGAAAACCCACCCCATCCCTTCATTTCACAATTTTTTGTGGCATTAAATCCTCATAGAATTTATTCTGGATATTTCCTTCAAATCCATTGAACTGAGCCATTTTCTTGTTTCATATTCATTACTGTGGTTTACAGATTATCTCCTTAGTGATCCCAAATGAAACTGCCACCTAATCCCTACAAGAGGTTCTGCTCAAAATTTCAGAATGAAAGTAGTATATTGGTTAAGAGTATGGAACCTGAAGTCACATATTCCTAGGTTCAAATTCCAACCTGCTATGTAAGTTTCTTAAAATTCTTTAATCCTATTTTCACTTCTATAAAATGGATACAATAATAATTTCATAGAATTACCATTGAGATTAAATGTGATATGTATAAAACATTTAGCATAGTGTCTGGCACATAGTAAATGCTCAATAAACATTCGTTTTTAAAAGTTGGGTCTAGAGGGCGCCTGGGTAGCTCAATAGAGTAAGCCTCTGCCTGTGGCTTGGGCCTGATCTCAGGGTCTTGGGATGGAGCCCCACATCGGGCTCTCTGCTCAGGAGGGAACCTGCTTCCTCCTCTCTCTCTCTCTCTCTGACTGCCTCTATGCCTACTTGTGATCTCTCTCTGTCAAATAAATAAATAAATAAAATCTTTAAAAAAAAAAAAAGCTGCTCCACACCACTCGGCATCAGGGAAATACAAATCAAAACCACAATGAGATACCACCTCACACCAGTCAGAATGACTAAAATTAACAACTCCAGAAACAACAGATGTTTGGTGAGGATGTGGAGAAAGGGGAACCCTCCTACACTGTTGGTGGGAATGCAAGCCACTGCAGCCACTCTGGAAGACGGCATCGAGGTTCCTCAGAAACTTAAAAATAGAGCTACCCTACTACCGAGAAATTGTGCTACTATGTATTTATCCAAAGAATACAAACAGTGATTCAAAGGGGCACATGCACCCCAGTGTTTATAACAGCAATGTCCACAATAGCCAAGCTATGGGAAGAGCCCAGATGTCTACCAACAGATGAATGGATAAAAAAAGATATGGTGCGTGCGGGTTGTGTAATGGATTATTACTCAGCCGTCAAAAAATGAAATCTTGCCATTAGCAACGACATGAATGGAACTAGAGGGTATTATGCTAAGTGAAATAAGTTAGTCAGAGAAAGACATATACTATGATTTCACTTATATATGGGATTTAAGAAACAAAACAGATGAACATAGCGGAAAGGAAGGAAAAATGAAACAAGATTAAAACAGTGAGGAAGACAAACCATAAGAGATTCTTAACAATAGGAAAAAGCAAACTGAGTGTTGCTGGAGGGGAGTTGGGCAGGAGGATTTGGTATCTGGGGGATGGGCGTTAAGGAAGGCACTTGGTGGAATGAGCACTGGGTGTTTATATGCAACTGATGAATCATTAAATTCTACCTCTGAAACTAATAATACACTATATGTTAATTAAATTGAATTTTAAAAAATCTTTTAAGTTGGGTCTAGTACAGGGACAACTAAGGTGGTCACAGAGGTGCTGGTACTCCTAGGATAGAGTTCAGTTCACTCTGACATTAGGGTTCCCTCAGATTACCACCAACTCCATGACCAATCTTCTAAAAGTTTAACCTGCTATCAATCCTGCCCACACACAGAGATCTCAGAGCCATTCTAATGCCTCATTTGTAAATATGAAGGTAACCAAGAATCCTTAGGCACTGTTTTTAAAACTCTGCAACATGAAAGAGAAAAACCAAAATAAATAGCAAAATTGACCTAACAAAGCAGAGACAATTTAAGGAACAAGAGAGAAATGTTTAAAAAGAAGATTTGAGAAGATACGGCATCCGTAATACAAAGGTATAAAAAGGAATTAAGCATAGTAGTTCCTCAAAAAATTAAAAATAGAATTGCCACATGATTCAGTAATTTCACTTCTTCGTATATACCCAAAAGAATTGAAAACAGCATCTCAAAGAGATATTTGTACACTGATGTTCATAGCAGCATTATTCACAATAACCAAAAGGTAGAAGGTTCCCAAGTGTCCATCAGTGGGTGAGGGAAATATGGTATGCACCACTATGTTTACTGCAGCAATATTTACAAAATACAAAAATATTCCAGCCAAAGTATGGAAGCAGCCCAAGTGTCCATCGATAGACAAACAGATAAATAAGTGGTGTGTGTTTCTGTGTGTGTATACATATGGCAGTGTGTATATACATCTATAATGGAATATTATTTAGCCATTAAAAAATAATGAATCCTTGGGGCACCTGGGTGGCTCAGTGGGCTAAAGCCTCTGCCTTTGGCTGGGTTCATGATCCCGGGGTCCTGGGATCGAGCCCCATATCCGGGCTCTTCACTCAGCGGGGAGCCTGCTTCCTCCTCTCTCTCTGCCTGCCTCTCTGCCTACTTGTGATCTCTGTCTGACAAATAAATAAATAATCTTTAAAAAAAGAAATAATGAATCCTTGCCATTTGTAGCAACATGGATGGAGCTAGAGAGTATAATGCGAAGCAAAATAAGTCAATTGGAGAAAGACAGATACCATATGACTTCTCTTTATGTGGAATTTAAGAAACAAAATGAACAAGTGAAGAAAAAGAGAGAGAGAAACCAAAAAACATGCTCTGAACTATAAAGAACAACTAACAGTTACAAGGGGAGGAGGGTCAGGTGATGGGTAGCATAGGTGATGGGGATTGAAGAATACAGTTACCATGATGAACACTGAGTCATGTATATAAATGTTACATTCTATATGGTACACCTGAAACTAATACAACACTGCATGTCAACTACACTGGAATTAAAATTAGAAACTTAATTTAAAAAAAAAAGATTAACAAAAAAATTGGAGAGAAAACAAGAATATGTGGCATGTACGTACAATAGAATATTATTCAGCCTCTAAAAGGGAGGAAATTCTGACATATGCTACAACATGGATAAGCCTTGAAGATACTATGCCAAGGGAAATAGGCCAGTAAAAAAAAGACAAATACTCTATGATTCCATCCCAATGAGCTACCTAGAGTAGTCAAATTCAGAGACTGAAAGTAGAGTGGTGGTAACCAGGGCTGGAGTGTGCTTCATGTGTACAGTTTCCTTTCAAAGATAAAAAGAGTTCTGGAGATTGGTTCCATAACAATGTGAACACACTTAACACTACCAAACTACATACTTAAAAATGGTTAAGGTGGGGGTCACCTGGATGGCTCAGTGGGTTAAGCCTCTGCCTTCGGCTCAGGTCATGATCTCAGGGTCCTGGGATCAAGCCCCGCATCAGGCTCTCTGCTCAGTGGGGAGCCTGCTTCCCGCCTCTCTCTCTGCCTGCCTCTCTGCCTACTTGTGATCTCTCTGTCAAATAAATTTTAAAAAATGGTTAAGGTGGTAAATCTTATATTGTGTGTATTTTATCACAATTTAAACATGGTAATGGGGAACAAAAATAATTGAAAAAAATTGAAAGGAATGTTGCTAAAACTTTAAAATGCAATGTGCTTAAAGATGAAGTTGAGGAAATGTTTTAGCTCATAGAACAAGAGGACAATGAGATTAAAAATATGAGATTTTTTAAAAGGGCAAAAGGAACAGGGGCGCCTGGCTGGCTCAGAGCATGTGACTCTTGATCTCAGGGTCATGAGTTCAAGCCACACGCTGGGCATGGAGCCTATTTAATAAATAAATAAACACACACACAAAAAAAGGAACCATCCAGAAGTGCAACATCTCACTCCTTGGGAACTTCAGAAAATTATTAGTAATAATAATTAAGGAGAGAAAAAAAGTTAAATCAAGAGACTTTCCCAGATAGGAAAAATGACACACATCTTCAAACGAAAAGGATCTACTGAGTGCCTAGCACAATAGACATAAAAAGGTATACAATTAGATAAATTAACATAAAACTTCAGAAAACCATGGATCAAGACAAGATCCTAAAAGCTGTCAAAGAAAAATAAATAATAATACAACTTATTCCCAAAGCTGAAGAATTAGTCTGACAATAGACCTTCTGTTAGCAACACTTCCAATCAGCAATACACTAACCTCCTGTTAGTGTACAGAAGACAATTCAGTAATGTCTTCAGGCTTGCAGGAAATCGCCTTCATTGTGAATTCCAAACCCAGATGAAACTGAGTAAGAATAGAACAGGTGCATTTGCAGATATGCAAAGACGCAGAAACTCAACCTCCCATGCCTCCTTTTTTTAAGAAGTTATATGAGGGTGCCTGGCTGGCTCAGTCGGTAGAGCATGTGACCTGAACCCAGGGTTGTGAGTTCGAGCTCCACGTTGGGTGTAAAGATTACTTAAGAATAAAAAAAAATTTTTAAGTTATTTGAGTACATTCTCAAGTAACTTCCTCAAATACTTTCCATGAGAAGTAAACCAAGAAAAGTGCACCAAACTCATGTAAGAATAAATGAAGAAAGAGGAAGTTAGGGACAACACTGAACCCACATAGGAATGAGATTGAATCAAGTTTATGGCTGTGTAGCAGCCCAGAAAGCAACCAGCTCAGACTGAAGCAGGAAAATAAAGTCCTATAGCAGAGAGGTTTATGAGATTGTATAGGAAAAAACTTGGAAAACAAGATGAGCGTGTGATGAAGCCCCAGCATTCAAATTTTAAAAGCAATTAGAAATTCAGTGGGGAAGGAAATATAAGAAAATTATTATCTAAATAAAAAAAGAAAATGAAACAAACAAAAAACAAGAGTTCAGGGATGCCTGGCTGGCTCAGTCAGTAGAGCATGCGACTTTTTATTTCAGGGTTGTAAGTTTGAGTTCCACATTGGGTATAAAGATATTTATCTTTAACAATCTAAATAATCTAAATTTAGATCTAAAGATCTAAATATATTTAATAATCTAAATAATCTGAAGGTGGTTTAAAAATAAAATCTTTGGGGCACCTGGGTGGCTCAGTGGGTTAAGCCGCTGCCTTCGGCTCAGGTCATGATCTCAGGGTCCTGGTATCAAGCCCCGCATCAGGCTCTCTGCTCAGTAGGGAGCCTGCTTCCCTCTCTCTCTCTCTCTCTCTCTGCCTGCCTCTCCATCTACTTGTGATTTCTCTCTGTAAAATAAATAAATAAATAAAATCTTTTTTAAAATAAATAAATAAATGAAATAAAATCTTTAAAAACCTGTGTCAGAACAGGAAGTGACTGAGATTCAAGAAAAGAATTAAATGGTTATCAAGGGAGAAGGATAGTGAAGAGATGGAAGAGATAAAAGATACAGTGAAGAAGGTATGCATTTCCTCTCCCAACAAATAGAAAGGCAATCAGAAACTTCAGAGAAAACAACAGATATATAAAATGGCAATGTACAGATTAAAACAGTGTATGATTTTAGCAATGGGTTTTTATTTTTAAAAAGAATATTTTTTAGGTTGGTGATATAAGCCTTTGAAAATGAAACACAATCATAACATGCTATTTGGCCCTCCAAGTAAACCTGTGTTTGTCTAAGGATAGCAATTTAAATACTGAAGGTTTGGGAAAGCGTCCACACTTTAGAATAAATCTATAAAAATTACAGAAGATACAGGGAGCCTGGGGGGCTCACTGGGCTAAACCTCTACCTTCGGCTCGGGTCATGATCTCGGGGTCCTGGGATCAAGCCCCACATCCGGCTCTCTGCTCAGCGGGGAGTCTTCTGCCCCCTCCTTCTCTCTCTGCCTGCCTTTCTGCCTACTTGTGATCTCTGTCTGTCAAATAAATAAATGAAATCTTTAAAAAAAAAAAGACAGTTGGAGTAGCTATATTAATTTCAAACAAAGAAGACTTGAGAACAAAGAAAATTATCACCAGTAAAGGGGGCACTATATTATGATCAAGGAGTCAGTTCTCCAAGAAACGTATGCATCTAAAAACAGTGTCAAAATACACAAAGTAAAAAACAGAACAAAAAGGAGAAAAAGATGAATCCACAGCTATAGCTGGAGACTGCGAAACCCTCTGTCAGTAACTGATAGATCTAGCATGGAGAAAATTATAAAGATATAGTTGCCATGAAGAGCACTATCAATCAACTTGATCTGCTTGATAATTATAGAATACTCCAGCCAATGAAAAAATACACATCCTTCTGAAGTTCATCTGCAACATTCACAAAGATAGATCACAAAACACACCTTAGCAAATTTAAAAGAGTAGAGATCACACAAAAGACGTCATTTTAAATTAATATTAGTTATTTGAACACAAACAGCTCTAGAATGAAGAAAATTTATCTTTTATTCTATTACATCTTATCTTTTTTAAGGTTTTATTTATTTATTTGACAGAGAGATCACAAGCAGGCAGAAAGGCAGGCAGAGAAAGAGGAGGAAGTAGGCTCCCTACTGAGCAGAGAGCCCGATGCTGGCCTCAATCCCAGGACCCTGAGATCATGACCTGAGCAGGAAGCAGAAGCTTTAACCCACTGAGCAAACCAGGCGCCCCATTCTATTAAATCTGAATGGACATATTCCTTAAAGAATATCTACTTTCCTTTACTTTTTCAAAGCTTTTTATTTTAATTCCAGTATAGTTAACATACAGTATTATATTAATTTCAGGTGTACAATATAGTGACAATTTTCCTTTTCCTTTGCTTTCTTTGCTTGCTCAACATTAAGCCTTCTGATATCCTCTGCCTGGCCAATTCCTATTTATGATCAGTCCAAACTTAAAAATTAAAAACTTTAATATAGTATAACAAAAGCATAAACAAAGTTAGTAGTTGAAAAAATCTATAGAACATAATGAAATATTTATGACATAAAGGATTGATGTCCTTAATATATAAAGAGCTGTGTAAATCAATAAGAAAAAAATGAGCACATTTATTCTTGGCTCTTAGCCCACACAGCAACAAGAATAGTGTCTTTAAACCCCAAACTCCCCTACTTAAAGTTCTTCAGTGACTCCTCATGACTCTTAGAATAGAATCCAAAACCCTTCACACAGCCCACATGATCCGGTCCTTACCAACCTCTCTAGACTCTTCTCCCACCATCCCTCACTCCTCCCTCTCTGGACTCCAGTCAGGTTGGTCTTTTTTCAGCTCCTTGATACCATAACATTTTTGTACATGCTGATCACTTTTTTTTTAGAGTCACACCACCATTCCCTTCCCCTGACTGATGCCTACTCTTTCTTCAGATCTCAGCTTAAATATCATTTCTCAGGGAAATCTTCTGTCATTGACTCCATATCATTTTGGATCCTCTATTGTATGTGCTCTTCCTAGCCCTTAAGCCAACAGATGAAATCGTGTTTCTGAATCCTCAGAGCTCAGAGCCATACCCTTACCCTTCCCAGGAATGTGAGGCTTGGGACAAAGCAACCATTAGCTTCTGGAACCTTCTTATCCACAACAGTCATGGATGATGAGGAAGCCCAGGAGAAAGTTATGATAAGACTTTCTCCAAGCTATTAGTCCTTAAGTTCTTTAGAATAGGTAACTCTGGGAACATAATGAAATCTATGGGACTTCTCCCCAGAAAAATGCTCATAAGTGAAACTTTTCATAATGTTTTCATGGGTTCACAATTCCCTAAAGTCCATCTATTCACCTCAGGTTAAGAACCCCAATTGTAGGCCTACTGAAAATATACACACAAACACACTGGTTACTGGCTTTGTTCATGTAATCACTATTTACTATCAATAGTATAGTGATTCCAGTGGTAATTATAAATAAAATTTTATTTTATTTCAATTTATGGTTTAAAAGAAAAGACATATTTTATGTACATTTTCTCATTTACTCTTCATAAAAACCGAGATAGGCACACATTCCTCTACCTATTTTACAAATAAGAAAACATAATCCCAAAGACGTAAGTGATATAGCTAAGGCCACTAGCCAAAACGGAACTAAAATCCAGAAGTAAACTACACCCTTTTAACCTTAGGCCTGGCCCTTCCCCTCCATATTGATCAATGGCCAGTGGTAATAGGACTTGTACCTAGTGATATAGCTGCCTGCTGAACATCAGGGTCATCATATGAGGATAACCCCCAAGGCCAAAATCTCAGCTCCCATTCCCATGGTCTCCTATTCTAGATAGTGGTGTAACTGCAAATGGGGGAGGGGGAGTCCCAGCAGAAGAACTCCCCTAGTGCTTAGAGGAAGTAGCCAAAGCTTCCCATCTCCCTGCCCAGAGTGCATAACAGCAAACATCCTTTGTGTTCTTAATTCATGCCAGACATCCTTCCATGCTATTTACATGAATTAACTTAGTAAATCCTCAGAACGACACCAGTGCGTAGGTACAATTATTATCTCTATTCTGTGGACACTTAGGGAAGGTTAAGTAACTTGCCCCAGGCTACACAACTAATAATTTTCAGAGCTCACATTTGAACTCTGAGCCTGTACTCTTAATCAAACCGTCATTCTGCCTCTCCTGAGCCAATCGTTCCCTACTTTTGTGGGTCACGCGCACCCTGGATAGCCCCTCTCCCTGGGAAGATGCGGTTAAGCAGAATGTTGCAAAGTAATTCAGGACTTTAAGGACTTGCAAGCCCCATCATCTACGAACCTCAGACACACTGGAGGGAGCTGTCCAGGGACCAAAAGAGAATCTGCACCAGCGCCGCAGGACTTCGCCCCTGCAAACGCGGGAGGAGAGTTGAGCGGTGCGGTATGACGGGGATGCTCTTTCATTGAGAATCAGGGAGAGTGAGCTCCAGGGACCGCAATGCCCTGGAAACGCAGCCGGACGCTGAGCCTCCGAAGTCCGGTAGCTGAACCAGAAACGCACCCACCACCGGTGAGACTGAAATCTTGCGTCTCTGCCAGCACCTTGGAGTCACAAGACAGGCATTTTGAGCGGACAGGATCTCAGAACGCGGGTCCCAGGCGGAGAGGGACACTATCGCTGTTGCTGGTGCTGACACGCCATGGTTGCGGAGGGGAGGGGCCGCCTGTCCGCCCACCCCCACCCGCGACCACGTCCTAGGTACCGCGCAGCCACCGCCGCGGGAGCTGTCCAGTGCTGAACCCGGATGCGGCCCGGCCCGCGGGGCTAGACCCGAGCCTGCGGCACCCAGCCGACCCTGGACTGGGCTTCTGGGAGCGCTGACGCAGAACGCTGGGAAGGCGAGAAGCAGTGGACTCCACGCCGGGCATGGACCAGCAGAGACTGGACTCCTACCAATGGGGACCTAGCCGCGACTTCAATGAGCACGTCCTGCATAAGGTAAGAATCTCCTGCAGTCCCCTGCCCCCATCCCAACGCTGGGAGAGGGCGCCGTCAACAGTTCTCTCCGCTCCCCCGACTTGGCTTTGGGACTTAAAGAGAAACTAGCCGGTATCTGTGAGCCTGGTACGCTTTCTGTTTGATCCTCTTTACGGCTCAAAACACATATGCGTAAACACTGGGGGAGGGGCCGACGCCAGAGGCTCCGATTATCAGGAGCTCCGTTCAATTCTTTTAAATCACCTGTATCCTGTTCTCACTCGCTTCCTCCTGCCTCTCATCCATCTGCACTTCTGTGTCGCCTGAGCACCCTGGCCGTCCGTGACCCTTCTGGGAGGCTGTTTGCCCTCTCACCCCAACCGTGCCTCCCAAGCTCCAGCCCTGTCAGGTTTGGCCGTTGTGGTCAGAGACCTGAATTCTGGGGTGAAATTAGATATCAAAATGATCTACAGCAGAAACAAACTGTTATTATAAAATTAGACTGCCTTCTGGTTCCGGAAAGCTGCCCTCCAGCCTCGACTCGTTCAGAGCCTACCAAAAGTGTTTGCTTATTTCAAAGCTCTAACTCATCTCTTGCTTCCCTCTTTCAAATTTCTTATGCAACTCAAGTCTCAATAATGTAGGTTTCCTCTTGAAGTGCTTGTTGGGGAAAAGTAGCAACCTCTGTCTAGACAATTCTTTTAACCCAAAATCCATCACTTCAAAAGAATCAGAGCCTTGTACTCCCATAAGAAATCATGGATTGCTCCCCATCCCTTGCGTTGCCCTCCTCACTGAGCCCTTAAATATCCTGCTGTGCTAATACCAATTTATCTGTTAGTCCCCTGAAAAGCTGTGCATGGTCCTATACTTGGAGATTATTTAAATCAAACTATCACTCTAAAAATTCCATGAATGCGGGGCACCTGGCTGGTTCCGTCAGAAAAGCATGTGACTCTTGATCTCAGGGTCCTGAGTTTGAGCCCCTTGTTGGGCATAGAGATTACTTAAATAAATAAATAAATTTTAAGTAATAACAATTCCATGAATGCAAGCTCTTAAGTAACCCGATTCACCCTCTCCCCCTATTACACAGTTTATATTTGAGGAACCGAAAGTCCAGAGAGGGGAAGTGACTTGTCTAAGAAAACAAGGTAGTAAATGGCAGAGCTGGTCCTAAAAGCCTGTAATTCTGACTCCAAGTCTAATACCTTTTTTCTCTCTACAAGGGTGGTCCACAGGCCAGCAACACTGACATTACCTGAGAGCTTGGTAAAAATGTGAGGGCACCTGGGTGTCACAGTCACTTAAGTAACCAACTTTCAGTCTCAGTTCAGGTCATAATGTCAAGGTCATGAAATGGAGCCCTGCATTGGGCTCTGCGCTGAGCACGGAGTCTGCCTGAGAATTTCTTCCTCTGCTCCTCCTACTCACACACACACTCTCTCTCTGTGTGTCTTTAAAACAAGTAAATAAATCTTTATTTTAAAATGTGAAATCTAAGGCCCCACCCCGGGCCTACTGAATCCGAATTTGTATTTTAAAACAATCCCTAGGGGCACCTGGGTGGCTCAGTGGGTTAAGCCTCTGCCTTTAGCTCAGGTCATGATCTCAGGGTCCTGGGATCGAGCCCCGCATCGGGCTCTCTGCTCTGCAGGGAGCCTGCTTCCCCCTCTCTCTCTGCCTGCTGCTCTGCCTACTTGTGATCTCTCTCTCTCTGTGTCAAATAAATAAATAAAATCTTTAAAGAATAAAAATAAAGTAAAATAAATATAAAATGATCCCTAGAACATAAATATGCACAATAAAATTTCAAATGCATGGGCTTGTGTCACACTGGCTAATTCTGACACAAATGAAGGAAAATCAAGTACTAAGAGAAGTGCGTTTGTAAATTTGAATAGTCTATGTGACTTCTCCCTCCAGGTCCCTAAATCCCCAAGGTATAAAAAAAAGAGAAATTCATAACAATTGCTCCAGCCAGGAAGTTTTAAAATGGTTGCAGTTTGAAGTGAACTAGAATAATATCTGTGTTCTTTGAGGCTGTGAATCTAGACCCAGTAGAAAGTGCATATAAGCAAAGGAATATAATTACAAATCAGTTACAAAAGCATCCTGGTAATTAGATATCTGGGTTTCTCCAAGTTTAAGCTATCTTTTAAAGATGTAGATATTCGTTTTGGCACCTAAAGATTTGCAGGTCAAAGTTTTCAAATTATTGATAAGGGTGGTCTTTCCTACCTCAGTGACCCACATATGAAATGCAGGATGTAGCCGACAAAACCTTCACTTCCTTTGAGTTTATTTATCACCAAATTGAGAAAGAGCCTGCTTTCAACAACTTCCGATATATTGAAGACAAGTGTCTCCTTACTGCTAATGAATGCCGGGTTTCTTCAGTGTGGTTGTGAACATCTTGAGAGCAGAAGCTGGACTAAAACCTTCTGGGGTGCCCAACAGAGGAACATGTGTATAGAAAATTTTCTTTTTCATGTAATGTTGATCACCTCCTTTTAATATTATTTTATTATTGTGAATGACTTTTTCTTTAATTTTTTTAATTTATTTTCAGCGTAAATGTGAATGACTTTTTAATGTGATCCATCCAAGAACTTTTATGTAAAAGGGTAGAGTGTCAATGTATTTGTATTATTTTTTAAGTTTGCTATATAATAGAATCCAAGAAATTATTATTGATTCACTTGAACATATTGGCCATGAGAAGTAGGACTCCCCTCCAACATTCACTGCTAGGAAGAATGATCTTTTAGATCAAGATTTTACTGAAGTATAACAAACACAAGAAAACCCCAAATCATATGTGCATACCCTTATTATTATCACAAAGTAAGGACCTCTGTGCAACCACTACCAAAATAATGAGAGAGAATATTGCCAGCTTCCCAGGAACCCCCCACATACTCCTTTCCACACACTACCCCTGCTGGTCCCCAGAGGTTACATTTATAGAGGAGGGAGTACCATTTAATATTTTGGTGGGGCTACCAGAGTTTTATGTAGACTAGTTTTAAGAACTTGCTAAGGATGAAACTTAGCTCTGTGGTGAGCTAATGCTCTATGGTGGTTAGAAACCCCAGGCTGGGAATCAGACAGAACCTGATATAACTTTGAATGACATCTATGAGCCTTATTTTCTTATCTATAAAATAAGAATAATATTATCTGGCTTATTGTCTTTTGAGGGAAGATGTTAGATAATATAATGTAAACATGTAGATGTAAATATATGTTTGTCTGATATATAGAAAGCATTTAATAAATGGTGGTTGTTATTAGGGCACATATCTCCATCTTCGGGGCAACTTCAATAGGTGTCACATTGAGTGTCACCTAAAATAATGAATTTTTGTGAGAAGAGCAGCAGCTCTATACACAGACACACATGCTTACATGCATCCATTCTTCACGGGCAAATCCCATGGGATTAAGCTCACACACCCACCATCAAGAATTCCATGTGAATATCCCAACTCTGATATCCTCAGTAGAATATTCCTTTCTCTGGGAGGTGAAGCATGGGACCCAATAACTGTCTCATTAAAATTCACTTATATGAAAAACGTATGACAAATATCCTCAGGATTGGATGGCATTGGCACTTTAGCTAGTCCCAAGAGTTAGAGGGTGACCCAGATGAGCCTGAGTAACTCTTAGCATATCCCTGGAGTGTGGGCTGGAAGCTGGGAACTGCTTGGAAACATTGAGTTCATCCATCACATGCTTGGAGTTTTTAAATAGAGCTGCTGTTGTTCTCACAAATCTGAATATTTGATGCAACTAAATAATTTAAAACATGTGAACAAACTTGCAGCTCTTTTGCTGAGAGAACTCATAGACCAGTATAGTCTTGAGAGCCATCAAGGGCAATGGTGTGACCTGGAAGTTCAGGAACAGCCCACAGACTGAATTCTTGCGGTGCCAGGACCAGACCATAAACTCTAGGAAAAATGAGGCACAGAATTTTGCCCCAGATGCTAGTGAATCAGGACACAGAGACTTCAGTACAAGAGCTTGCTTCCTAATTCACCATCACCAGCACTCTGATGCACACACACATGCCACTGTTGTTCCAATAGGGACAAATAATTACTAAACCAAAGTCACTCTCCTCTGTAGCATCTCAGAAAGACCACTGACCAGGGGGCAAAAAAATGTGGCCTGTCCATCCATTCATTCAGGGCTTGGTCCTTGTTGAAAATAAATTGAATTATCAAGGTCTCTGTACTACAAGGGATTTCCATTCCCTCTGACTCTACTCTAACACCTCTTCTAGCCAAGTAAGGAAGGCTAGAGATCATCTCTAGTACCCCCTCTTGACTTGCACTGCTTCTTCACCTCCTCTGTCTACTGGCCATCCTGTGATTTCTGTACCTTTAAGTGGTACACACATCTTACCTATTTATTCAGCAAACATGTATTGAGCATGCTCAAAGCGTAAGAAATTGTGCTGGGTATTATAGAGAAAACACACACACACACACAAATCGTTTCCACTTTCAGTAAGCTTGTAACTATAAGACATGCACATAAGTTGCTATAATACTGTGTAGACTCTCACATGTGCCCTCAGAAAGATACAAGGAGATACAGAGGGATAACCCAGGAAGAAAGGGTTACTTCTAACCCCTATTTGAAATGGCCTCTGATTAAGAGTTAATAGCTAAGAGAGCCAGAGTTCCACACACCCGCCAACCTTGCTCTCCCACTGGGCCATTGCCCACTGATCCTGGAGAAAGCTCTGGATTCAGCAGTATTTTACTTCCCTGACAGAAAACTTTACCAAGGATAGAGCCATCCTTGCAAAGGCCATACCCACTACTCGGTCTCCCTCTACCATTCTTTATCCCTTGGGAACTTTTTTTTTTTTTTTTTCAATTAAAGAGTGTTCATGGAACACAAATTTGTGGTAAAAGAATCTAATTCCACAGGAAAACCTGTACTCCATAGGTGAAGAGATTTTACCTTCAAGTGAATTCATCATACCTCAATAAACCAGTTGTGGGGTTTTGTTTTTTGTTTTTTGTTTTTTGTTTTTGAAGAAAACATATGGGGCACCTGGGTGGCTCAGATGGTTAAGTATCTGCCTTTGGCTCAGGTCTTCATCTTCAGGTCCTAGGATCAACCCCCACACCGGGGCGCCCCGGTCAGTGGGGAGTCTGCTTCTCCCTCTCCCTCTGTCTCTCCCCATCCTTGCGCTCTCTCCTTCTCTCTCCCTCTCTTAAATAAATAAATATAATCTTGAAAGAAAGAAAGAAAGAAAGAAAGAAAGAAAGAAAGAAAGAAAGAAAGGAAGGAAGAAAGGAAGGAAGAAAGGAAGGAAGAAAGAAATGTAAAACCAGAGTGAGAGCATGATCTCCAGGATTGCCAGATTTCCATCCTCAGCTCAGGAACAAGCAAAAAAAAAAAAACGAGGAAACACTAGCTGCCCACTGTCAAATGTTTCCATTTGCTTGTTTTCCTTTCTTGCTTGCTCTGGAGGCTTTCAGATAAATAAATGAAGTGTGTGTTACGTCACCGAGGATCTCAGGCCGTCTGGGACTCTTTTGACTGATCTGTGCGTCCTGCCCAGATCCCAGGGCAGGCAGCTGGCTTGGGGAGTGGTGCTGGTTGGTTCTCTTGGGTAACCTCAGCAGGAAATGAAGGTGACTCGGTGCGACCTCCCAAAGTCCGTTTCCCAGATTCTTCAGGCTTTCCACCCCAAGCATTCGTCGCTCTAACTTGGGGTTCCTGGGTCTTTGGGGAGAAAATGTCTGAGACTCACTAGTGTTGGTCCACTAGTATTTCCTCCTATAAGCTGTTCTGGGGAGTGGCTTTGACTTCCTTCGTTTCAATGGCAGGAAACCCAGCTTTACTGGAAGTAAGCAGACAGTGGCAAGCCCCAGGCTGGGGAACTGTTAAATGGGAAATCTGAAGTGGCTCTAAACCTATCCCAGGATGCTCCTTGCTTCCCGCCTCCCCTTCCCAGGCAAGAGAAGCAGTCCCTGGAGATGGCAAGTGGGAATGGAGCTTACAGCTCCTTTGCCAACTCACAGAGCTCTCAGGCAATACACTTCCCCAGCTGGGAGCAGCCCTGGACCGTCCTCCCACCCACCAACCAGGGGAGGTCTTCTGAGGCCAAGTGAGAGAGCTCCAAGCCAGCAGCAAACAACAGTTTTGGAAATGTTAACCCCTCACTGGCCCTACCAGTCAAAACCTCCCCAGACCTCACCCAGATCCTCAAGGCAGCAAGGTTCTATAATTGTTAAAACCGGCAGAGCTCGAGAATCCCCTAGCAGGGGCACCTGGGTGGCTCAGTGGGTTAAGCCTCTGCCTTTAGCTCAGGTCATGATCTCAGGGTCCTAGGACTGAGCTCCGCATCAGTCTCTCTGCTCCGCTGGGAACCTGCTTCCTCCTCTCTCTCTGCCTGCCTCTCTGCCTGCTTGTGCTCTGTCAAATAAATAAATAAAATCTTTAAAAAAAAAAAAAAAGTTCTAAAAAAAAGAATCCCCTAGCAGATGCTGGCTGTTGCACTGACCTTGATGCCAAACTCTGCTCCCTCCGTTCTTACTTGTGTTTCTGCTTATTAGTAGATGGTTTTGACCCATCCACATGAAGCTGTTATTTAATACTTTGTGCTTCTGCAAATGGCCTAGTTTTTTTTAAGATTTATTTATTTATTTGAGAGAGAGAGAGAGAGCGAGCAAGGGAGAAGCAGAGGGAGCAGGAGAATCTCAAGCAGATTCTGTGCTGAGTGCGGAGCCTGATACGGGGCTTAATCCCACCACCCTGAGATCATGTCCTGAACTGAAACTGAGAGTCGGGTGCTTAACCAATTGAGCCACTCAGGCGCCCCTGGAATGGCATACATGTAGGTGTCTTGAAGCACTCGTCCTCTGCCCTTGGCACACACACACACCCTCCTCTCACAAGCTATAAACAGCCAGTGATGATGATGCATTCTTGGTCTATATCCCTCCTTATCTTTTGTTGTTAAGCGTCTTTTAAAGGCAAAGCAAACCTTTCTCTTCCTCTGCCTCCTCCTCCCTCTCTCATTTGAATTTTGCATCCACACCCCTCCCAGAAATCCTGCTTTCTAAAAAGCACATCTGCCCAGTATCGGAGCAATACCCCCAGGGGACCGTCAGGAACCTGTAGACCAGCTTCTTCCGGCCCTTCCCAACTTCTGACCCAGAAGCTCTTAACCTTGGAAAGGAATGGTGTTGCTGGTAGAGACTCAGCCCAAAGGAGGCAGAGCCCCTTTCAGCCCTTCAGGATGCAGCTTCCTCTTTGGGGGGCATTCTGCACCCAGATTCTTCCCTGTCCCCCTTCTCAGGTTTTATTAGGTTGTGAACCGAGATGTATAAAATCATCTCTGTGCTATAATCTAGAGGGACTCAGTGAGACTAATAATTGTTAGTGATAAATGATAAAAATTAACACATGGTTCATCAGTGGAGGATTTTACAGTTTACAGAACACTTTAATATATGCTATGACACTTAACAATTACCACATGCTTTTTCCAGGAGATGTTATTATCAATTTCATATTATAAATAGGGAATAGAGGCCAGATAGAAAAAAAAATTAAGTTACTTGCTCAAGGTGACAGCAAGTAGGTATTGTGGGAATTTAAATAATAGCAGCAAACGCCTAAAAGCAGTTAAGTGCCAGGCACTGTTCTGAGCCCTTTACCGCATCAATCCTACAACAACCCTATTTTAATCTCATTGTAAAGATGTAAAGTCATAAAAATATATCATATGTTTATAAAAATAAAAAATAAAATAAATAAATAAAGATGTAAAGTCAACAAGGGGTCGCCTGGGTGGCTGAGTCAGTTAAGTGTCCGACTCTTTATTTCAGCTCAGGTCATGATCTCAGGGTCGTGAGATCCAACCCTGCATCGGGCTCTGTGCTCAATGCAGAGTCTGCTTGAGTTTTTCTCTCTCTCTCTCTAATAAATAAATAAAATCTTATAAAAAAGAAAAAAGATGAGTAAACAAGCCACAGAAACATTAAGAAACTTGCCTGAGGTCAGCCAGCTCATAAGTGGCAGAGCCCAGACTCCAACACCAGGCAGCTGGAGATCCAACGGGGCAGGGTCAGGAGAAAGCCAAGAGCTTTGCCAAGGGGGTCACATGGCCATGGTGGGGTGGGGGTGGGGGGGTCACAGCATCACATGTAGGGTGTCGACAGCAGCCCGGTATGTAGCCCCCAGCTCTGTAGGACTGCCGCCTGGTTTTGTTCACTCACACAAGAGTAGATCCATCTCTCCAGGCACGCTTGTGTTAATCAAATTCGCAAGACTGATGCATTGCTCTAGATGCCAAACCACATTATAATCAGGGGATTGTTTGCTAAGCACGAAATCCAGAAAAAGAGAGACGTGGAGGATTCATTTGTCTGATGAAACCAGGCTGATGTAGTGTGATGTTTAGCTACATTATAAGCCCAGCTTGGTTGTGCAACTCCTATAGCTGCCCCTTCTACCTCGGGGCCTCTCTACCCTGACTCCTGCCTCCCCAGCTGTACTTAACCTTAGTGTCAGTTCAAGAGAGTATGTGGTTCTCTCCAGATTTCATTCCCTGCACCCCTTTAGGAGCCAGTTGCCTTTGAAACTGAGAATGCCCAGGACTTGACCTGGTTGGGGGAGAGGAGGTGGGGATGCTCCCTCTTTGGGAGCCTCGATCAGATGCACTGACATTTGTCATCTTATATCTCTGTCTCCATTTCTCTCAATGCCCTTGTCAGGGCCTTAGGGATTTGGATTTCAAGGGAGAGAACCATGAGAGAAGAAAAAGGTGGTTGGGGCCATTTTCTCACATCCCACCACCACCCCATAACACATGCCCTCCTTGAAACTGGATGTTGCTGTTGAGAATCTTGAGAATGAATTCAGCCAACTTCTGCTGGGCACCGTGTGCTTCTGAGGGCCTGGAACAGGGCCCATTCCCTGCCCAAAGGAACTGAATGTGACAGGCTGGGTAGGTCCCTGGGCTGGCATGTAGATGACTCAGGCCACATCTGACTTTAGGCCTAAATGACACATGAACTTCAGTGTCTAGAAAGACGACTTAAAGGTCATAGGAAGTGGTAAGTGGGCCCTTGGGAACCAGGTCAACTGTTTGCAGCTCCCTCAGGGCTACTAAGTTCTGAGTGCTGACTCAGGGACTGATCTGAAGGGCTGTAAAATCCACAGCTCCAGGAGAGGGTCCCAGCGCTGAAGGTCAGAATGACTCTGGGCCCCCAAGGTAGGAATTCCTTTAAGTCTGTGTCCAAGACAAGGAGGAACTCTCCAGTGGACTACTGAGAAGTGCCTGAAATAAAGAAATAAAGACTGATGACCCAGACTTGGCAGATTTGGATAAGTAGAAGCAAAACTGGCACCACCTCCTTGAACATCTTCAAAGGTCTGAAATGATGAGTATCCAAACCCAAAAATCCCAGGGTTCTGATCCCTGCAGATGACAGGTTGACCAAGGAAGAGACTCTTGGGAAAGACAAAGGCAAGGGGCCAGGTGAGCTCTGCAGTCATGCCCTCAAGAACCCTCACTCCTCCATGCCCGAAAAGCCAGGTCTCCTCCAGACATCATAGTGCAGCACCACAAACACATGAGAGGACCACACAGAGTAGACCCTGACCACCACCTGTCTGGCTCACCCTCTGCTCTGTCCACTACCTACCCTGTCCACCCCTGCTCTGTCCATCCCCTGACTTGTCCACCCTGCCTTGTCTATCCCCTGTCCTGTCCAACCCCTGCCCTCTTCACCCTCTCCCCTCTCATTGATTTGCTTAGAGCAAGAGGCAGCTCATTAGCTAAAGAAAAGAAGGGACTTGGGTGTTGAAAAGACTAGGCTTCTCTCCTGGCTATGGTCCTCGCCAACTGTACTTCCTTGGTCATTCCATTCAAACAGCGCTTTACAGTTTGCAGACACTTGCATATACGCAGTCTCCTCTGATTTCCACAGCACAGCGCAAGCAGCCCAGACATCACTGTTGCTTATAAAAGGGGAACTCTCATGGTCAGGACCCTTTTGGTTGTCAGTGACAAAACCCAAGTCAAACCATCTAAACCAAGAAAGAAAATTCATTGGCTCCTGTAACTGAGAAGCCTGGGGATGCTGTTCTGTTGGAACCAGGGATTCAAACAATGACATCTGTCTCTCTCTGTCTCTCAACATTCCTCCCTTTAACTCAGTGTTATACACAGGAAGGCCTCTCCTGAAGGAGTCACATGACTGCCAGCCGCCCCAGGTCACAGCCCCAGGGCTGGTAGTTTCCACTAAAGTCCTAGATCTAATGCTTATTGGACTGAAATGAGTCATGTGCCCACCCCTGGAGGAGAAGTCGGTCCCACCCAAGCCCTTCAGCCACAAGTGGAAGGGAGTGTTTTCCAAGGAAAATGAGGGTGTGTTAGCTGTAAACTAGTCATGCAAAAGCAAGAGGACCCCATGGTAATCCCAGAGGAAGCTGGGTCCTGATATAAAGATATAGATATAGATAGATATAGATATAGATATAGATAGATATATTTTAAATAGGCTCTCCTCCTGGTGTGGACCAAGACCTGGGCTGAGATCAAGAGTGGGTCGCTGAACCAGGTGCCCCATCCGTTGTTGTTGGGTTTTTTTTTTCCCTTTTTTCAGTATTTTTAAATCTGAAGTGACTGAAAAAGTGACTGAAAAAGAACTGAACTTGTCACTCTCCCACTGGGCTAGTTGTGTCCCATACATGGTGTCACTTAAGACTGGATACCCAAACTTAGATAATTAATAGCCAGACTTAGGTAATGAGCTGATGTCACCCTATAAAGCTTATTGGGGCTGTGGAGCCAGGCCTCACCCTCTGGGTGGGAGTAGACTTTCCTCTAGAGGAAACAGATGACCCAACTTTCAGCCACCCGGGAAGGAGGTCAATGGGGGGGCACTGGATGAGGACACAGGTTGGAACGAGAAGAAGCTCTTCCCCTGGTTTTGGGACCAAGATCAGATGGTGTGAAGACACCTGAATTTTTCCAGTGGGGGTAAGGCATGAGCATTCTACGGCCACATGAAGGCAGTGATAACTGAGATGGCAGTCTCCCAAGTAAGTCCAGCTTCGTGGTTGGACAGTCACCTTTGGTCTCCACCTTTGGAAGGGCCCTATGATTGTTTCAACACCATATTGTCACTGTCTGGGGATCTTCTCAATATTTTTGGACAAGGAGTCCCATGTTTTTATCTGGTGTTAGACCCCAAACTGTGTAACTGTTGCTGCTGTCAAATAAGCATCCTTAGAGGATCTGGGCACCTGGGTGACTCATTGGGTTAGGGGGTCCAACTCTTTTTTTTTAATAATTTTTTTTAAATTTTATTTATTTGACAGAGAGAAACTAGGCAGAGAGGCAGGCAGAGAGAGAGGATGAAGCAGGCTCCCTGCGGAGCAGAGAGCCCGATACGGGGCTCGATCCCAGGACCCTGGGATCACGACCCGAGCCGAAGGCAGAGGCTTTAACCCACTGAGCCACCCAGGCGCCCCGGGGTCCAACTCTTGATTTCATCTCAGATCTCCATCTCAGGGCCATGAGTTTGAGCCCTGAGTTGGTTTCCATGCTGGGCATGGAGTGTACTTAAAAAAGAAAAAAGAACCCTTGTGGGATTCAAACATAGGTCTGGACAGTAGTTCTGAGCTATTCTCTTGGGCACAATCCCTTCGTTTGATCTCACCCCAAGCCAGGTTTCATATGAGCCATGAGGAGCCAGAGAAAGATTATCTCATGCTCTGGGCAGAATGGCAAAGGAGTGATCCGTAACTCCCCTCCCCTCAATGCTGTCACTGTGTCACCAGTGATGTTCCCTGGCTGGAAATGGTTGTGCCCAGCACAAGAGCAATCTGCAAGGGTCATGGGCAGCAGGAAGCATGTTGTGGAAGGCAGATCAGAACACCCAAAGGTGGACAGGGGAGACCTCAACCTCATGGGTATGTGTCTGCAGTATAGGGCTGGGGAAGAAGTTAATGAGCCTTGTCTTTGTGACTTGAGAACTGTGCTGGTCAGTCAGCTTTTGTTGGTTATTAGTTAATCATAGGAGCCATTATTATTTTTTAAGATTTTATTTCTTTATTTGACAGAGGGAGAGAGAGAGATCACAAGTAGGCAGGGAGGCAGGCGGGGTCGGGGGGAGCAGTCACCCCACCGATCAGAGAGCCCGATGTGGGGCCTGATCCCAGGACCCTGAGATCATGACCTGAGCCGAAGGAAGAGCCTTTAACCCACTGAGCCACCCAGGCGCCCCAGGAGCCATTATTATTAATACCTAATTACAAATTTGGGAAATGCAAAACAGAAAAATTACCTGTGATGCCACTGTTTCAAAACCCATATCTTAAATAAAAATGGAGTTGCTCTCGAAAAATATACATACCTCTGACCTTTGAACAGTATGGGTTTGAACTGCACAGATCCACTTGTATGCAGATTTTTTTTTTCAGTAAATACCATACAGTACAGTACGGTATTTCTCTTCCCTGTGATGTTCCTAACAACATTTTCTTTTCTCTTCTTTACTTTATTGGAAGAATACAGAATGGATTACATATAACATGTAAAATATGTGTTAATTGGCTACACTGTCAATAAGGCTTCCAGTCAATAATAGACTAAGTAGTTAAGTTTTGGGGGAGTCAAAAGTTATATGTGGGTTTTCAATTGTGCAGGGGTCAACACTCCTAACCCCCCGACCATTGTTCAGGGTGGGCTGTATATATTTATACCCACCTCATAGGCATTTTGTCATCCATATTTCACCCTCATTATTTTTTTAAAGATTTTATTTATTTATTTGACAGACAGAGATCACAAGTAGGCAGAGAGGCAGGCAGAGAGAGAGGAGGAAGCAGGCTCCCCGCTGAGCAGAGAGCCCCATGCGGGGCTCGATCCCAGGACCCTGGGATCATGACCTGAGCCAAAGGCAGAGGCTTAACCCACTGAGCCACCCAAGCTCCCCAACACCCTCATTATTTTTAATAATTGCATGGTATCTCATTGTGTGAACACATGAAAATTAACAGTAAATCTGAAATGTTGAAGCTTATCAAAAGGTAAGATAATACCGTAACAAAAAAAGAAATGCCCCTGTATCCACTACCTGTATTTACTAAATGCTAGCATTTTGCTTTAAAAAAAAAAATGCCTTAAAGGAGCCTTCTATGAGGCATGTGAGTGGTAATTCCAAGGGACCTCTCAGAACTAGATGGGATCTGCTGGAGAGATGTGGGTGCGGACCCAAGCTATTACAAATCGGGAACCAGAAGGTTACCGTGGTTGTTTTGAAATCACAGGCCAGAGGGTGTGGCACTTTGGTGAAACTCCGTTATGCAAAGGAGTCAATGGACCCCAAGAGACAAGGCCACTCAGCAAGAAAATAAAACACAGAAGCCCACCCTAGGGTGTCTGACCCCAGGTGCTGAACTCTTCTGAATTTGCATGCTGACATCACCCTCCCTCAGGGAAAGCAAGGCTTGACCTGGAAGC
The DNA here is from genome assembly GCF_022355385.1 of Mustela nigripes. NCBI lineage: Eukaryota > Metazoa > Chordata > Mammalia > Carnivora > Mustelidae > Mustela > Mustela nigripes. Next base: position 6,264,043 of record NC_081572.1, on the reverse strand, counting down.
TGCCCCTTCTGATGCTGACTTCCCGCAGTTCTAGTGCAGCCCTGGTGACAATGTCAGCCTGGCCCAGGACACACACTGGAGCAGAGTCAGTGCCGGTGGAGGACATTCATTCGCAATGCAGATTCAAGACTCGCCTCCAGAGCTGCCCAGATGCCACTGGAAAGGAGCTTACTGCAGTGAGTCACCAGTAATTGGGTCTCAAGGGCAAAGGAGCCTAGCAACATTACCTCCTGGGGATTTGCCTCCATGAAACCCAACTTCAGGATAGCAACCCCAGGAAAGAAAGCCTAGATTTAACGGACACCAGCACCACCCTGGGGAAGATTCGCCTTCATTTTACCTCCACTTCCTCTCTCTTCTGTTCTCATGTCTCACTGTGTTTTGAGAGAAAATACTTTACCTCTCCACAGCTCCTACTTTTACTTGCCAAAAGTTTCTGGGGAAGGTCACAGGGTCTCTGGGGTTCAGTCCTTCTGCTTTTCTGGCTTATTATTAATCTTGCAGAGGCAGTGTGAAATTTTGAAATGAGGTCATTGTCTGAACTTTGCAACTCCTTCCAATGACCAGAGGACTGGCACCAGGCTGAGTCTGAGACCAGAGGCCGTGATCTTTTACTTCTTTGTCGAAGAAACTCTCACCATCCTTGACAGAGGGCAGCACTCTGTGGGGGAATGCCAGAAGGAAACTCTGTGTGACTGCTTTTCAAATGGCAAACCAACTGCCAGATCCTGAAATAACACAAAGTCACAACTGGGCATTGGTTGAGAATGAATTAAGGGAGGAAAACTAATATTAAAATAAGAAGAGCTGCATAGACTTGTCAGTTTGTACAGAATACCCCATGATGCAGACCAGCTCACTTGATGACCTTGCTAATTAACATGAAGCACGGAAAGTGGGTCCAGGGTTGTGAGGGACCCCCAAGCCACCTTATACAAGCATATCCCTCCTTGGGAGGAAAAAAAAAAGGCAAATAATGAGCTGTGTCGCTTTGGTAGCACTGGTAAACTCCATTTCTTCAGTAGAGTGACAGGTACAGGGGTATTTGTTTCATTATGTTTTATAACATATCTACACATTATATAGACACATCAAATATTTTATATCTTGAAAGAATAAGCTAAAAGGGGGCGCCTGGGTGGCTCAGTGGGTTAAAGCTTCTGCCTTCTGCCCAGGTCACAATCCCAGAGTCCTGGGATTGAGCCCCTCATGGGGCTCTCTGCTCAGCGGGGAGTCTGTTTCCTCCTCTCTCTCTCTGCCTGCCTCTCTGCCTACTTGTGATCTCTGTCTGTCAAATAAATAAATAAAATCTTTAAAAAAAAAAAAAAGAATAAGCTAAAAAAGGACAGGATTGGGGACATCTGTGTCTGAAACCCAGAATATAGGAAGGTGATGGGAAAGGGTGTGGGAGGTTTCAGAAACTCCCCAGGATGGAATTTTTATGCTGGTAACTGTAGTAGACACCTGCTCTCTGCTGAGTGGATGCTCTACCACACAAACGTCTAGAATGTCTCTTCTGCATCTGTGACCTTAGGAGCAAAGTCTCGCCCCTTCTTTCATTCTGAACCTGTCCTCAGGGATTCCTTCAGCAGAACTGAGTCCTTCACTCTTTCTTGATGCAAGAACTGCACACCCTCAAGACGGGGCCATGTGAGTTTGTGGTCACAATGGACTAGTTGGGGGAAGGGCTTGTGCTGGGCAGGGGGAAATCTGATTGAAGAGGCCCTTTTCCCAACTGATGTAGGGTCACAGGTCCCTCGTGAACCACAACTTTAGTCTGCGTCCAGATGCATTTGATTACTAGAGGACTCTGAGGGACCCTAGGCCACAATAGCTGGGATGTAACGGAGAGAATCCATGTCCAGAGAACAGCGTAAATGAAATCAGTGGCTGCCAGTCCTTGGTCCACATGTGAGTACCAGCCCTGGACAAAGTATCAATCAATTTGTAGGAGATTACACAGACATCCTAAGCCATACTGGCAGAAAGCCATCAACTGTCCTTTCTTAGGAAACCTGCCCACTATGCTGGCTTGGGCATACTCAAATGTCCTTTCTTTTATGAAATTAGGGTCATAATAGATAGTTTAATAGAAACATTCTTAACCAAACCCTCTCTTAAACAATGTGCCGGATTAGCCAACCCTCTTCAATCTTTTGGTCAATCATACACACTAATGAGAATTATGTCAATTAATCCATATATAAAGTAATCAATTAAAAGTGCAAACAGGACGCCTGGATGGCTCAGTTGGCTGGACGACTGCCTTTGGCTCAGGTCATGATCCTGGAGTCCCGGGATCGAGTCCCACATCAGCTCCACGGGGAGTCTGCTTCTCTCTCTGACCTTCTCCTTGCTCATGCTCTCTCTCACTGTCTCTCTCTCAAATAAATAAATAAAATCTTTTTTTTTTTAAAGTGCAAACAAAGGAACACCTGGGTGGCTCAGAGAGTTAAGCCTCTGCCTTCGGCTTGGGTCACGATCTCCAGGTCCTGGGATCGAGCCCCGCATTGGGCTCCCTGCTCAGCGGGGAACCTGCTTCCCCTCTCTCTCTCTGCCTGCCTCTCTGCCTACTGTGATCTCTCTGTCAAATAAATAAACAAAATCTTTTTTTAAAAAAGTGCAACAAAAAGGATATTGACCAATGTCATAAGAGGGTAAACAAACAAACAAACAAAAAAAACAGTCATTTCTACAAAAACTAGATTGAATGCTTTGGAAACACTCAATAAAAGCACGTCATTTAAAAAGTTGTCCAAAAAAATGCTAACCAAGTTAGGAATGAGTGAGAGAACTGTAAAATATCAGGAGGAAAAACATAAAAATGAAGCAAGGTTTTGCAATCCGATTGCTTCACAAGTGTCTAGAGTGTCTTGCTCCATGTCAGAGAAATTGGAACAAGACAATACCACGTGGGCGGTTTGTGCAAAAAACAGTGATGAGCTCTTCCTTCAGCAGACCCGTAAGCAAAGAAAAGGTTTAGGTCTACATCTGACCACTAGCAAATTACTACACATTTAGATATTTTTGAGTAGAATGAAGTCACTTAAAGAAAGAACATACCTCTTTTACAGTGCTCTCATTTCAGCAGCTTTTTCAATGATCTGACCAATTCTCGGTTCCATTTACATCGGAAAAGAATACACCTACTTGGTAAAAGAAAAGGCTGACCCCAATAGCAATCCCTCCCAATCTAAAAAAATATTGGTACAGGATATCAGCTGAGTCCAGCAGTCTGGCCTTCTCCAGGCTAAGTGGCTATGAACTCTGTTTCCAAGGTGTCAAGGGAACATAGGTTATCAGTCTCACTTCAGTGCAACATTTATCTTAATCATGTATTTTGAGATTACTGGCTCGGTATATTTCTCTCCCTCCACTAATTCTCAAGAAGGCTCCATCTTTGGGGCACCTGGGTAGCTCAGTCAGTTAAGGGTCTGCCTTTGGGTTTAGGTCACGATCACAGGTTCTGCCCCCCAACTGGGCTCTCAGCTCAGCAGAGAGCCCGCTTCTCCCTCTGCCTGCCGCTACCCCTGCTTGTGCTGTCTTGCTCCTTCTCTCTCTGTCAAATAAATAAATGAAATTTTTGGGAGGCTGGGGGTGGGGGGAGAGACGTCTCCTTCTTCTGGAAGCCAAGACTATGTTGAAAGGAGACTGCCCAACCGTACAATTTTCATAAATGAGATCTTTAAATATTAATAATTTAAAAAACAAAGGAGGGAAACCCCAGCAACTTTAGACAGGCTATAAATAATTAGGCATTCAGTCAGGGCTGAATCGTAAAATATCTTGGAACTTGTCTGAACAGAATGTGCTTTCCTAGAAACCGTACAGCAAAATCGCCCTTGCCACTCTCACTCAGACCAGAGGAACCATATCTGAACTTCCTCATTCTTACAGTAAAGGTGCTAGTCTGGTACTTACAACCTGCCTTAGCAAAATCTTTACTGAGTGGCCGGATATGACCGAGACCACACCAAGATACCAATCTATAAACATTATGAAACAGTTTCCTTTCAAACAGCTTGCTTGTGTGTGTCTGCCTTCCTTCCCCTGGCCCTGACTACTTCCTCCCCAGCACTCTCTAAATTTCAGTTCAAGCTTGAACAAACTGGGCTGGATGCAGGGTGGATCCCTACAGACATGACCCAGACCCAAAGAACCCAAACGCTTCCCATGAGGACCACCAGTCAGAAGTCTGCTCAGTCCAGCTGCCGAGTGTAGAATGGGCCGGACAGCTTTCACAAACATCATGAGCAACAACCCCACCTCTCAGGACATGAGGAGGTCCCTTTTCAGCCAGCCACTCACCCAGGTGGCTGGCATTTTGGATAAAGACATTATCTCCAGTGATATATCCAGCAGACATCTTTTGGAAGCTTGAACAAGGTAAAGGTAACCAAAAGTGATCAGAATGGATCTTTCTTTCTAAGTGGATTCACCTTTCCTCAATTCAGCTAGGCTGCCAGAACCTTCCATCTCCAGCCCATATCCACCATTGAGATAAAGGCAGAATCAACCAGACTCTTCCAACCAAACCAAAATGAGCTAAATTCTAGTCTTCCCTGTTTTTTTAGATTTACATCAGAACTGTCAAGGCACTAATTTTCACTAGTGTCTGTGATAGATTGCCAGAAAGGATAAGTTCCTCACTATCCAGAATAACCATGTACTTACAGGTTCTGTTTGTTGCTGGCTGCTTAAAAACTCAACAATAAACTACTTTATGCACGATAGCTAAAACGGCACACGATACACTGGCCCAAGGCTTGCTTTCTTTCTTTCTTTTTTTTTTTTTTTTTTTAAGATTTTATTTATTTGGGGCGCCTGGGTGGCTCAGTGGGTTAAGCCGCTGCCTTCGGCTCAGGTCATGATCTCAGGGTCCTGGGATCGAGTCCCGCATCGGGCTCTCTGCTCAGCAGAGAGCCTGCTTCCTTCTCTCTCTCTCTCTGCCTGCCTCTCAGTGTACTTGTAATTTCTCTCTGTCAAATAAATAAATAAAATCTTTAAAAAAAAAAAAAAAAGATTTTATTTATTTATTTGACACAGAGATAGAGATCACAAGTAAGCATAGAGGCAGGCAAGGGAGGGGGGAAGCAGGCTCCCTGCTGAGCAGAGAGCCTGATGTGGGGCTCGATCCCAGGACCCTGAGATCATGACCTGAGCCGAAGGTAGAGGCTTAACCCACTGAGCCACCCAGGCGCCCCCCAAGGCTTTTTATTATTCTTATACTTCAACTCACTCTAGTCTTGCTCTGCTTTGAGCTTTTTCACTTAAAAAACCCTTCTAAAGCCACTTCTTGCTCTGGATCAAAACAGTCTCACTGACCCCACCAGCTTAAATGACCAGCACAATAATATTAAGTTTGCCTAGGCTCTGCAAATTTCCCCAGGATGGCAGAGCGCTTGGGGTTCTAGGGAATCATTTTTCAGGGATTGGGAGCAGGAGCAGAGAACAGCTCATGCTAGGATGGACATCCACCAAGGCCACCTCCCCCAGACCACCTGGGGTGTCCATAGAGAAATCAGCAACCCCAGGACACACTAACAGCCACCCATAAACACGATTACCGCCCCTGTACCTGCTGGGGCACCTGCGTGTAGCCCAAGGCTAGCTCATCATTTCTTCCCAAGCCATGACTCCTTTCCCCAATGCTTCATCCAAGTCCCCACCAGAAGAGACCTAAGTGAAGTGATAGACCTTTGTCCTCCAGTCAGGAGGAATCATGGCCCTTTCTGTCTCTCCTGGCTTTGGGAAAGGAGAAAGAAATTTCTCCACTTTGTGTTTCTGGGAGTTTGATGCTGAAATTCCTTAGGTTGTCCAAGTAGCCCAGGACCCTTTTCGTAGAATGACAGACACAGGTGTCCCTGCTCCTGAAAGCTTGTCCTGTGTTCCCATGCCTGGACTCTCGTGTTATTTATTCATTCAAGGCAACATAAAAACATTCAAGAATCCACAGCGTACAAGACCTCAAATCTAGGCACGGGGAATACAGCAGTGAATGAGACTAAGTCCTCGCCTTCAGGCAACCTACAGCCTCGTGGAGAGGGGGAACAATAAACTCACGTTCCAATAAACAAGTTCATAAAGCTGGGACTGCTATGAAGGAAGTAAAACAGGGCAACAGGACAGAGAAACTGGAGGTGGTAGCAGGAGTTACTGCCATGAGGGTGGGCGGGGAAGTCTACTCTGGGAGGGGCCATTTGAGTTAAGATGTGATGATAAAAGGAAGCTAACTGGTCACACATCTGTGGGGAGAACATTCCAGAAAGAAGAACCAGCAAGTGTCAATGCCCTGAGAAAAGAGAAATCTTCATTTTTCTTTTTTTTTTTTTTTCTTAAGCTTCATCTTTTCAAAAAGAGAGTAGCTAGAGCTGGGATCATAGGGGCAGGCAGGGACCCGTGCATCCCCAGGGATGTCCTGGGCTACAGAAGAACCCATCTGAAGGTGATAAGCCACAAGTGACGGGTCTGTGCCTTAAAAAGATCATTCTGGCTGCTGGAAGGAGAATGGTCTCTGGGGCCGGAAAAAAAAAAAAAAAAAAAAAAGAGGGGCAGCAGGCAGGGGACTGGCTGGTTGCTTGGGCTTGGCTGGTAACCACGGAGACAGAGAGCCATGCCACCACACTGGGATGTGGGACATACTCTGGAGGGTGGGCTGCCAGGACTCTAGAACAGAGGTGGTAAGCCTGGCACCCTGTGAATACCCGTTAATGATCCCTGCACAAGTAGCCCACAGACCCCCTCTTCCTTAGACATGTCGTGCAGGACAGTGTCCCAGACACCGGACTTAAGAGCCCAAATGCCCAAGTTCAAATTTCCACTCATCTGCTTCCGAGCGACAAAACTTGGTACGTCACTGAACCTTTCCAAATCTTGATGCTTCATCCGTCAAATGGGGGCAATGATTAAGACACCCTCATAGGGTTGTTGCGAGGATTCAGCTGGTTACTGAGGATAGAGCATTTAGGGAAGGAGCCTGCCACACAACATGTCTGTTTCCTCTTGACGCCGTAACAAATGACCACATGTTCACTGGCTTCATTAACACCACATCAGTTTATTCTCCTACAGTCCTGAAGCCCAGCAGGACAATCTGTTCCACTGCACTAAAGTCAGGGTGTTGGCAGGGCTGGTTCCTCCTAGATGCTCCAGGGGACACTCCATCACTTGTCTTTTCTGGCCACATCACTCCAGCCTCTGCCTCTATCATCGGCTGCCATCTCCTCTTATGACCTTGTCTCCTTACAAGGATCCTGGCGATTACACTTAGGGCCCCGCTGGAGAATCCAGGATACTCCCCCCATCTCAAAATCCTCGACGTCCTACATCCACGTGACTCCTTCTGCCATATTCACAGGTTCTGGGGATTGGGACACAGATAACTTTGGGGGCCATTATCCACCTCACCACATATGGTAAACAATAAATAAAGGTTAATTATTATTATAATCATTATTATTATTACTCCCTTGGCAGCTGCAGAGTATATATCCCCAACCCCCTTCCAAGCTGTATGGGAGAAAAGCCAGCTCCCTCCCGAAAGCCCCCTGAGACCAGGCTTCAGTCACCGGTTGGTCCCCGTGAAGCGACTAGGGGCAGGAAGCAGACAGAGCAGGAACAGGCTCACAGGCCTTATGTGGGGTGGGCGAGGGGCGCCTGGAGCCCAGGCTTAGATCTCCTGATGCTGCTGTATTCCATGGATTCCTCGTGGCTCCTGCTGGGAACGTGGGCAACGTGGAAGCTCATGTTGCAATAGGTTGCGTCCTGATTCAAAAGCTCCCAAGAAAGATCTGCATAGGGAATCTCCTCCTTCTGGAGGGGGGCCTGGAATGAAGAAGCCCAAGGGGTCAGAGAGGCCGGCGAGAGGCTTTGCCCATCGAAGGAGGAGGCCTTGGATGAGGTGGGAGCACAGAGCCTTCAGGGAAGGCTACGCCCACACCCTCCAGCTCGCGCCCCCTTGGCTCCGCCAGCTCCCGGAGTCCAGCCGCAGCAGGAGACCCTCCCTCCCCTCCACGCGAGGGCAGCATCCTTCACGTGGAATTCGGGGCCAGTCCGGGTCCCTGCTGTCACTACAAGGGCCATGTCTACTGGGACTCAGGGCCCCCAGTGCTGAGACCAAAGGGGGACCCTCCCAAAAGCCCAAAGCCTGGGGGAGTTGCACAGGCAAGTCTTTCAGTGGCTGTGGCTTGGCCCAGCACCCGCCCTTCCTCCCCTGTGCCCCCGCGGGCGGGAGAAAGCCCACCCTCAAAGCGAGGATAATGGCAGATCTGGCTCCAAACCCCACAGCAGCCCCACCGAGAACACACCATGGTGACATATTCCACTTCCGGCTGGTCATCCTGGGCAGAGGAGGAGGGCTTTGTGCAGCCCTTCTTCTGGGAGGACTTGTGGGAGGTGCTGGTTGACTGCAGGGCCAGGTTTGCATAGCAGATATCCGCCTCCCCCTCCAGGGGCTGGACCACCTTGGAGAGAAAGCCCAGGTCCTCTTTCCCGCTGGGTCACAGACCTTGTGCTTCCCTTTGTCCCTCTCTCCCAGCTTCCTCTGAAACCCCTACACCTGCCCCCTTCTGGCTGTTTCCAGCGTCACTACCACCCCCCGCCCCCCATCCCCCCCGGGCCCTGCAGCTGGGCCGGGAGACACTTGGGCACATAGTTTGTGTGATACATTTGGAGCCCAGTGCTTCTGGGAGAAGGAAAATGAAGATGGAGAAAAAGGAGCTGTCTGGGGTCTCTGGTCTGACCTCGGGGACTCTCTTACCTGCTCTGGGGATACCCCAGCAGCTAAAAGACAAAAACAATCAGAATTAGAAAGCCCATCCCTAGACTCTGAGGACTCCCCCAGGCCTGGGGAAAAGAAATCTGGGGGGGGGGGGGGGGGGGGGGGGGGGGGGGGGGGGGGAGAAAGTGAATTAGGTTCCAGGCTCAGAGAGATGAGACCTGGTTCTAATTCGGACTCCCCAGATGACACACTGGGTGACATTGCTCACTTCACCTCTCTGAGCTTCCACCTGAGAAACAAGGAGACCTCGCCCCCCCCCCCTCCCCCCCCCCCCCCCCCCCCACCACCTGTCACAGAAGGGCGATCAGCTGATTCAGTGGCCCTGCCACCAATGGGCCCCCGTGGGGTTGTTTCTTTCTGCACAACTGCAGACTCAGACCGACTTCCCTCCCTGGAATGCGTGCATTTCCCTACTGGGCTGGTCATTGGGGAGTCAACTCAAAGTCACACCTGCCTCCCCAGCTGCCCAGGAGCTGCATCCCCCCCCCTCCCCATTTCCATGGTGTTTGATTTATATCTGTCTCATCGCCTTTGTCCTACTGAATTCCAGTTAGTCCTCCGGAGGGCTGCAGGCTGCTGGGCGGCTGAGCCCGTCCCTCCTTGCATCACGGGTGCCTGGCCAGTCCTAGAACACAAGTGTCCCCTCCAGGCTGCACCCTGAGTGGGGTGCACAAGCTGGGTCAGCATCTTATGGACCAGCTTTCAAGTGCCTGTGGTTCCTGGTTCTCTCTGCCCACCGCCCCCTCCAATTTTAGAGCCAACAGAAATAAGTTCCAGCTCTGGTTTTTTTGTTTCAAAGGCCTTGATTTTGAGAAGCACAGAAAGTACTTAATACTTTGGTCTCAGACATACACTGGGGAGGAGGTGTAATGAGCAAGAATGAGTCCTCCCCCCGTCCTTGGCTACAAGAGTCCCCAGGCTGTGGTGGGGGAGGGGTGCTGGAGAGCACCCCAAAAGAGCTGAGGCCCTGGTGAATTCTGAGGAGGGGGTTACATTTTCCATGAGGATGTGGAAGCAGAGCCAGCCATCCGCCCCACACTCAGACCCACACTCCAGCCCCTAGGCAGCGTCCGCCGTATCTGATCACCTTCGTTCGGTTGCCTCATCTTCCTCAAAGCCAAGAATGAGGCCGCCACCAGGAGAAGCAGCAGCACAGCCACGGTGAGGGGAATCAGGATGCTGAGCTTCAGGGAGTTAGAGCTGAAAACGATAAAATAGCACCATGCGCCCCGCCCCACCTCCTGCTTCGGGGCCGCACCCCAGCCACCTAGTAGCAAGGAGGGCCACACACCTTTTGACCTGCGGACCTGGGGTTTCTAGCTTGGGAACCCCATTCCTGGGTGCCCTCAGAGATGGTTAAAAAAAAAAAAATCTCTCTTTTTTTTTTTTTTTAAAGGAGAAGAGGGTTCCACAAGGTTTCTTTGGGTCTAGACACCTAACTGAAATTGCATGGCAACAGGGTGTGGAAAGGTCTCTCTGCTTCTACACTTGCCCCTGCTGTCCTGGAGTAAGGAGTGTCCCCCACCCCCACAATTCAGGTTCATTCAGAACCTGTGAAGGTGACCTATTTGGAAATCAGATCTTTGCAGATGGAATCAAGTTAAGACGAGGTCCTACTGCATAGGGAGGGGTCCTAATCCAATGGATGGTGTCCTCACAAGAGGGAAGGTAGCCACACACAAATACACGAAGGAGGAAGGCCGTGTGACAACAGAGGCAGAAATTGGGGTCACGGTGTCACAAGGGGAAACAGGATGTCCCCAAGCCCTTCCTGTTCTCCTGGTATGTGAACCAAGAGCCATCCCTGTGGCCCCACAATGCTGGTGCCCCCCCACACACAAACACACACGGGCCATGCCATCTGCATTGACTGCCTGCTCATCAGTCTCCCTCCCCGCACTCTGAGCCCCTGGGGAGAAGCTCCCTGTCTATGCCTCCAGAGCTTAACAAGGGGCTGGCCATGGAGAAGTTACCTCAGTAAAAATGAGATGGAGGAATGAATACACCAGCACATCTACAAACCATACTGGGCTTCAGGAGGAAGGATCTGGGGAGGCTCCAAGGACAATGTAGGGCCTGATAGCAAGTAGGAAGGCTTGCCGTCATCCTCACCTTCTCAAAGGAGGCGAAGAGGCTAGGGACAAGCTCTGGCTGGCTGGCACCTGGGACTACGAAGGGTTCTTCCCTCCCACCCCCAACTCCACAACTGGAAGAATTTGGGCCAAGTAGACCACCGGAAACAATGCACAGGAACTGGCTTACCTGTCACTGGACTGGTAGCTGCTCGCAGTCTCTGCTGTCCCAGTGGACATGGTGGTTGAGGGGATAGTGGAGGTTGGTACTGTAGTTGTTGCTAGGCATACAGACCAAATTATACACTGTTCAGCCTGCTAACCTGTCCGCAGCCCTGCCCGTGGCTTTGAACCTGCCTGGGGGTGGGGGAGCGCGGGGAGCCTGGAGCTGGGCCATGGGAAGAGCCTATAGCCTGGACTGCTCATATCTCCCTGGCCACTAGGAGACTCAGCCTCAGAGGCAGGAAGGGCTGAGTACGGGTCCAGGGAGGATGTCGAGCAGGCCCTGGAAGGGTTAGAGGGGGCCTAATGTTACCTGGGGGCAAAGGCAGCTGGAGCTGAGCTGGACTTAAAACCCTCCCACTGCCCATGACAAGGCCTCTGCCAAGGTCTCCCCCAGTGTCATTGATCCAGAAAGGACAGAAGCAGAAGGGGGTGCTAGTACGGTGGCTAACACTCCCAAGATCTGTGACTCCTAAGGTCAGGACCACCCCTAAACAAACTCAAAATGTCCTTTGCCTTTGTTTGGGCAAGTTATTAAGCTTCTATTGGGAGAAGAGTCACTTCTCAGGAACATTTTCCAGATTCAATAATACAGTGAATGTGCTGTGCTTTGCGACGGTCACACGCCTTGCAGGTTCAGGAAGGGTGGGGCTCTGTGGACTCTGCGCTGTCCCCTTGCCACAGGTCCCTGTGATCTGGTGCTGCCTGTCCAGAGGTCAGAGAAGCAGAGCCCAACAGACCAACTCATTCAAACCAAGGCAGTGGGACCTCTGAGCTGTACTTCCCAGGAGTGTCTGCATTCTAGAAGTACTGAGGAAGAGAACATCATTAAGCCCAGATGTGTATATGGCTTGTAATGAGATTTCAGGCACCAGAAATGCAGCCCTTTGAATGGGATGCCTTTTCGGACCTCAGGAATCAACCACAGTACCCTGACTGTACTGGGCCTCTTCCTTCTCAGCCTGGGTATGGAACAGGAGGAGGTGGGAATAGTTACTCTCAAGTCCTGGCCCCAAACTCCAGAACAAGCAGAACTCCAAAACACTGGCAAGAACTGTCGTCTCTGGGTCACATAGAAGAAGATCCCTTTGGTCCACAGACTGAAACTGGGACCATCACCTTGACCTCTATGGACAGTGGATGTAGGCGTGGCGCTGTGCAGCAAAACACCTGCCCAGAAAGGCTAGATCCCATCCTGCAGGAGGTGCTGGGAGCCATGAGGGCATCTAAGAGAGGCCCTGTGTCTCCCAAGCCATGGGGTCAGTCGGGGTTCTGGGAGTACTCAGGACTCAACTCCCCTGTGTGACAGTTCACTCTGAGCGACACTAAGTTATGAGAAAGGAACTTCAGGGACCAGGACAAAGAAGACCCTGAAGAGATCCATCCACACTCATATACAAACTCTTACCTGGGTCAATGACCACTTTAACTACGACCCCAGAGTCAACTCCAGTCCTTTCAATCCCACACCAGTAAGCGTCTGTATCGTTCCACCTGAGCTTCTCCATGGTCACCGTGAACATCTGCGATTTCCAATCGTCCTTGATGGACACTCGGTCACGCTTCGCTTCCTGCTCTGATCCGTCGGTACGAACGAGAATACGGCAGGAACTCCACACAGCTCCTCGACACCACCACTTACGGTAGATCTTCCACCAGGGTTCATAGCGACAGTGCACGGCCAGTCGGCCCCCAACGGGGCCTCTGACTTCTGCTGGACCTGTGATGTCAGCTGAGCCTAGAAAATACAAACCCATGTGCCCGTCATATCCCACCCGACCCAACGGAGGGCAACGGCACAGACTCCTGCATCACACGTAGCCCCAGTAAACCCAAACGCCTGATGAGTTGAGTGACAGTCACGGAGGGAATACACCTTACACAAGTCCTTCCACTTTGTCCTTCAAAACTCCACTGGGTCAAAGACACCATGGAAATCACAACTGATTTCCACCATGGAAAGCACAACTCTACATCTCAGAGAAACAAGAATGTCCCCACGGAGCAATGACATCTTCTGATAATCCTCCCCTCCCCCTCCCTGTGGTCAATGTCATCTGGAAGCAAATGACCCAAGCGAAGGCACGGCCACAGTCCGCTTCAGCCCATTGTCCTCGTGCGAGATGTGGGCTCTGTGGTTTCAGACCTTTTCGTTTTTCTAGAGTCGCCAGGAATCTGGATTTTGTGTGGAACCTCCCAACTTGGAAACACTAGTGACCAGCACATAAACAGAGCAAAGGAATTTCTGTGTCTTTAGAATCCTAAAAATTATCTACAAAACTCTCTGGCAAATTCATGATTGGGACATACACTTTGATGACTGGAAATTGTTTTCCCCTGAATATTGACTATTCAAGGACTTTGATGGTTCTTGAATCCGTTCTTTTTGTTTTGGCTTGTTTTTCCCAGAAAGTTAACCTCTTTCATGGAGTATGTATTAGCATAATGTCCTCCATTTAGAAAGTATCCTTTTATAATTAAAATGTCTGTATCTGTTATTATTACACGTTCGGACCACATGAGGTCTGTGAGTTGTGTGGATTACACTTGCTGCAGGATATCCCCCTTCTGTTTCTCCTAACCTCCTTGTTTTTTCCTGCATTAAACCACTTTTGAGATTAGTTTTTATTGTTTTTATTTCCTAAATTATTAATTTGTCGTATGTGTGATTTTATTCCTCTTCTTTCTGAGAGATTACTACTTGCCTTCTTCCAGTTTGCTAAGTTAAAGGCAGTGATAATTTCCTTCCTTTCTAAAATGAACTAAGGTGTGTTTAAGGCTAAGATTTTACTTTCGTCCATTTTAAAAATTGAGATATAAATCATGTATCATGAATTTTACTCTTAATTTTAAAGCATCTATCTGGGGTTCTTGGGGTATTCAGAGAGTTGTACAGCCATCACCTCTAATTCCAGAATGTTTTTGTTACCTCAAAAGAAACCCTGTGCCTGATTCACCCCCCCCACACACATAACCTATGTCCTGTCTGTAGATTTCTTTATTCTGAAATCTACATTTCATGACCACATAGTCATACAATGTGTGGCCTTTTGTATCTGGCTTCATTCACTTAGCAGAATGTCTTTTAAGTTCATCCCTATTGTAGCGTGTGTGGGCACTTTGTTCCAGGGTAAGGACAGGGACATTTTGTTTACGCGTTCGTCAGTGGAAGCTATTTGAATTAATTTCCCTTTTTGGCTATGTCGATTAATGCCTCTCTGAACATGTATGTACTACTGGTATTTGCATGGAGATATGTTTCCGTTCTCTGGAGTATAACATACCATAGGACACTTAAAACGGTAAATGAAGAGGGGAAGGGTTTCCCACAAGCGTGGCTGGATCCTGTCCCCTCTCGCCATGCTCCACTTAGGTCAATGCAAGGAAATTAAGAAGGCCAACATAAAATAGCAAATCACTTCTTAAACTAGAGGGACATAGAAGTGAGCCTTTATAACATCTCTGAGTGAAAGGGAGCACTTTCAGGGTGCCTGAGTGGCTCAGTGGGTTAAGTCTCTGCCTTCAGCTCAGGTCATGATCTCAGGGTCCTGGAATCGAGACCTGCATCAGGCTCTCTGCTCAGCGGGGAGCCTGCTTACCCCCCTCTCTCTGCTTGCTCTTCTGTCTACTTGTGATCTTTCTCTCTCTGTCAAATAAATAAATAAAAATCTTAAAAAAAAAAAAAAAGACTCCATTTAGGTTAAGGAGGGCATGTATTGCATGAAGCACTGGGTGTGGTGCATAAACAATGAATCTTGAAACACTGAAAAAATGAAATAAAAGTGAAAAAGAAGAAAGATTCCATTTAGAAAGTTGGTAAGGGGCAAGAAAAGAAAAGGCACAAAGAGAAAATTCAGGTGGATGATAAAATTGGAAGTGTTCCATTTAAACAATCTAGCAAATGAAAATATTTTAAAGTGATGTCATTTTCACATATGAAGCAAAGTTAAGTTTTTTGACTACTATATCGCTGACATGGGTGACGTGACATGGACAAGAGGAGCAGCTGCTGTTAGAGATGTAACCATTCAACCATTACGGAAGGCAATGTGGCAATTATGTATCAAAATAATCATGCCCTTTGCTCCAGTGATTATATGTCTAGGATTTGGTCCTCAGGAAATAATCAGAGAAGCTAATAAGAACATATGCACTAAGATTCATTACATAATTATTTAAATGGTTTGTCTTTTGTTTTTGTTTTTTAAGATTTTATTTATTTATTAGAGAGAGATCACAAGTAGGCAGAGAGGCAGGCGGGGGTGGGGCAGGTTTCCTGCTGAGCAGAGAGCCCAATGAGGGGTTTGATCTCAGGCCCCCGAGATCATGACCCGAGCCGAAGGCAGAGGCTTTAACCCACTGAGCCACCCAAGCACCCCTCATTACATAATTATTTAAGGAGCAAAACTGAATGAGGTTAACATCCATCAATTAGGATAATAAGTAAACAACAAAATATAATGCAGACACTGTTAATTATGATTAGAAATACTGTTAATTATGTGGAAAATCCTATGAGGTGAAAATATTTTTTTAAACATCATATACAGCACAGTCTCAACTAACTTTTAAAATATGCGTAGAAGATGGGGCACCTGAGTGGCTCAGTCATTAAGAGTCTGCTTTCGGCTCAGGTCATGATCCCAGGGTTCTGGGATCAAGCCCCACCTTGGGATCCCTGCTGGGCGAGAAGCCTGCTTCTCCCTCTCCCACTCCCCCTGCTTGTGTTCCCTATCTTGCAGTCTCTCTCTCTCTCTCTCTCTCTGTCAAACAACAACAACAAAAATTCTTTTTTAAAAAATATGCATAGAAGAATAGATTAAAAGGAAACCAGTAAATATTAAATGAACATCAGGTTGCCTTGGGCATTAAGATGAGGAACACAGAATTTTTTATTTTTCTGGACTCTTCATTTTTTCTGTACTTTCCTAAGTATCAACAATGAACATTAACTACTTTCAAAATGATGGGGCGGGGGGGGGGGGGCGGAATAATGCCTGGGCGGGGCTGTTTCGCAGCCTGGTGAGCAGAATAATGGCTTCCTACGGATGTCTACATCCTAATCCCCAGACCCTATAAAATACTGTAAAGCAGCTCACACATCAAATGGGACTTTGCAGATGTGACTAAATTAAGGGTTTTGAGATGGAGAGAGAATCCGGGAGCGTGGGGCGGGGCCAAGGACCTTATCAGAGGGAAGCAGGAGGGTCAGAGTCAGAGAAGAAGGGACACTGAAGGTCAGGTGGGGCCACACGCCAAGGACGCAGCAACCTCTGGGCCGTGGAAAAGTCATTAGGAATCTGATTCTCCCTCAAAGCTACCAGAAGGAACGCAGCCCTGGTGATCCTTTAAGACTCTGACTTCCAGACTGTAACATTATAAATTTGTGTTCTTTTAAGCCACTAGGTGTGTAGTTATTTGTCGTGGCAGCTTTAGGAAACTCCTAAGGTGACATTAGCCCATCTCACCTGAGCGCAGACATTGGGCCTGACTCTTGAACCATCTGCTCCACTAGCTTCCTGGAAAGGTCTGTCCGGGGGCCCACCAACCTCGGCAGAGCACTACCCTGCTGTCTGAACCATCCTGACACCGGAGGCAGCCCTGATGGGGCGTCTGGGGGGCTCCGTCGGTAAAGCATCTGCCTTCGGCTCAAGTCATGATCTTAGAGTCCTGGGATCAAGCCCCCAGGTCCAGCTCCCTGCCCGGCAGGGAGTCTGCTTCTTCCTCTGTCTGCTGCTCTCCCTGCTCGTGTCTCCTCTCTCTCTCAGATAAACAAATTGGCAGCCCTGAGCCCCAGGGAGCAGCACCCCCAGCAGGCATGGTTATTTCCAGACTAGTCGATCAGGAGTAACCCTAGTTGAGGAAGAAGATGAGGAATGTTTACGGGCTCACCGTCAGGGAGGCACAGGATGGACCCCAACTCCAGCATGGCACAGGACGTCAGCCAGTGACCACTCCATGGGTCTTGTCCACGTCCACCACCACTTAGGGTGAAACCAAATGTGGACAAAGCAACTAATATTTCTCTGAAAATAGCAGCCACAAATCTCTTCCTTTCTCACAAAAAATGAAGGCTGTAAAGCCAGTGGGAGCTCTGGCTGGTATTTGTTTCTTGTATAGCTTGGAAACAAGGAACTCTTCAGAGTGAGAAGCCATGCGGGGTAAATGGGCGTCTTGTTATGGGAAGTTCCCGGGAGAGGCTGGTGAGGGGGCACAGGTTCACAGCACAGACCAGGTTCCTGCTGAGCACACAGCTGTGCCTGCTGGCTTCCAACTGACATTTCCACTCTGCCTCGGTCACACCCATACACCTGCACATGCACACACACCCCAGCATTATTCTCACATCTGCTCACCAACTTCCCCTGTTTCCAGATGTCAGGGGGAAAAAGAAGCAGTCCTTTATGTGCATTCGCTGCCCTGCTGACTTGCCCCCTAACGTCTCGCCCAGAATCGGCTTCAACATCCCCACGACCCATCCTCAGCTTTGCCTTTACAAACCTTGCGGTCCTGGACACGTCACTTTCCTCCCCTAAGACTTTTCCCCCAGACACAGTGATATCTTCCCAATCTGCCCCTCCGGGCTGCTCTGAAGCATGTGAGGAAGCCACACGGCCCATCCATCTCTCAGGCCCGCTCAGGGTCAGGTCAGCAGGCTCAGGCCCCTATCACAGCCTTTGTGCTCGCTGACGCGCGTGTCCGAAAGTCTGCCTGCGATCCTAAGTGCCTGCTCCTTCTCAACCCCCGGGCCTCTGCTCAGGCATCTCCTCCCAGAGGCTCCTTGCAGTAGCCTCCTTCATCAACAGCGCCACCCCCCTCCCTGTGTCCCCCGAGGCTCACAACGTCGGGTCCCCGAGCTCAGCTCTCCTCACAGCACCTACCACTTCTTGGAGGTATCATTATCACTTCTCTAACTGATGGCATGAATGATCAAATTCGACCACAGAAAGGACCATCCACTTGCCATGAACACCTGCTTCCAGAGCCTCAGATCCCTACAATGCCAAATGCTACCCAGAGATTTTTCTACCAGGAGAAGTCGACTGCTGCTGATTCTCCCCTCTGCTCCTTGATGACTTTCCTGCTCACATACGATTCCCTTACCGTACAATTCGCCCTTTTATAGTGTACAGCTCGGCGGTTCCTGGACATGCACAAAATTCGCAACCATCACTACACCGAATTCCTTTCTATCACCCCAAAAAGAAACCCCTTACTCATTAGCATTCACTCTCCTGATTCCTTCCACCCAGCTCCTGGCAACCACTAAATGTACTTTCCATTTCTATGAATTTAGGCATTACGGATATTTCGTAGGTATGGAATGATACAATAGAGGGGCTCTTGTGTCTGGATCCTTCCGCTCAGCATAATATTTCCCAGGTTGGTCTGTGTTGCAGCATGTGTACGCGTTCATTTGTTTTTATGGCTGAATAATGTTCCCTTGAATGAGTATGCTGCATTTTTTAAAAAATATTTTATTTATTTATTTGACAGAGAGAAATCACGAGTAGGCAGAGAGAGGGGGTAAGCAGGCTCCCTGCTGAGCAGAGAGTCCGATGCGAGACTTGATCCCAGGACCCTGAGACCATGACCTAAGCCGGAGGCAGAGGCTTACCCCACTGAGCCACCCACGCGCCCAGTATGCTACATTTTATTTGCTCATCCGTCAGCTGATGTACATTTAGGTTGTTTCCAGTTTTTAACAATTATGAATAATGTTGCCATGAATGTCTGCATACAAGTTTTTTTTTTTTTAAGATTTTATTTATTTATTTAATTGTCAGAGAGAGACACAGAGTGTGTGCACAGGCAGGCAGAGGCCGAGAGAAAAGCAGGCTCCTTGGTGAGCAAGGAGCCTGATGCGGGCCTCGATTCCAGGACCCTGGGATCATGACCTGAGCCGAAGGCAGTGGCTTAACTGACTGAGCCACCCAGGCGCCCCTGCATACAAGTTTCTACATGAGCATGTTTTCAGTTATCTTGGGTATACACCTGGGAGTCGAATGGCCGGACCATGTGGTAATCATGTATTTAACATTTTGAGGAATGTCAAACTGTTTTCCAAAGCAGCTGCCCCATTTACATGCTCACAGGCAATACATGTCCTCTGTAATTAATGGCAAGAGTCCCTGGTGTTCAGTTCTTTTTTTTAATTAACATATAATGTATTATTAGCCCCAGGGGTACAGGTCTGTGAATCATCAGGCTTACGCACTTCACAGTATTCACGATAGCACATACCCTCTGCAATGTCCATATCCCCACCACCCTCTCTCCACGCCCATCTCCCCCAACAACCCTCCGCTTGTTCTGTGATATTAAGAGTCTCTTATGGTTTGTCTCCCTCCCGATCCCATCTTGTTTCATTTATTCTTTTCCTGCCTCCTAAACCCCCCCATATTGCATCTCAATTTCCTCATATCAGGGAGATCATATGAGAGTTGTCTTTCTCCAATTGACGTATTGCACTAAGCATAATACCATCTAGTTCCATCCCTAGTGTTCAGTTCTATGGAAAAGAAAAGTTGGGGATTATGGCAATCATATTCTTTTCCCTCTCCATGAGATACATTCACTCACTCAACTAATACTCGCTATTTGTAATCTATACCTGGTATGTTTGTAGGAACAAAAATTCCTGCCTTCCTAAGGCTTATGTTCTCTCAAGGTGGGAGAAGGGAGGAGTCAGACAGTAGAGAAAAATAATGCAAGGGAACTGCTATTTTAATGAAGTTTCTTATCAATGAAGGCCTGAGTAAAAATCAAAGACATGCAGGATATGAGGGACTGGAACATGTGGTTATATGAAGAAGAGCGTTTTGGGCAGAGAACAGCAAGTGCAAAGGCCCTGAGGCAGAAGTGTACCTAACATGTTCAAAGACCATGTAAGAGGCCATTCTGGCTGCGGTGGGTTGAGCCGAGAGAGCAGAGTAGAAGAGGCGATCGGGGAGGTGATGAGGTGAGAGAACCAGGTGGTAAACCTTTTAGCTTCTGTAAGGACTCCGTGTTTCTACCCTGAGTAAGACAGGAAGTCATTAGAGGGTTTTGACCAGAGGAAGGACAGCATCTGGCTTGCATTTCCCAAGGATCATTGTGGGATATGAGAGATGAATGCCCCCAGCTTTTGCTTGAGTACCTAGAAAAGATGGAGTTGCTAAACACAAAGATGGGAGAGAAAGGAATTTGAGAGGAGAAGATATGCTGAGGTCACATCCGAAATGCCAACATCTTAGTGGAGAGTTGAGTGGGCACTTGACTAAAAGATTCTGGGGTCCCGGGTGATGTCCAGACTGATGATACAACATCAGGCATCATCTGTATAGAGGTAGTATTTAAGCCAAGAGAGGAGAGGAAATCAGTGAGGGAATGTCTTTAGAGCTCTAGAAAGAAAAGCCCAAAACTGAGCCCTGTGGCCCTCCAGCATTTCAAGGTCAAGAAAATCCCTTAATTTTTAATCCAAATGGTATCCATCTGCTCACAGTTTCCTTCCACCACCATCCCCATCTTAGCCGCTCAGCAACTTCTACTACTTCCTTCTACCCCAAGCACCTAGAACCACGTCTTCCTCCCTGTCTGGCAAACCCCCAGCTTTCCTTCCTCCAAAGCCACCTCCATACTCACTCCTTCCCTTCCTCTAAGACATTCTCGAAGGCAACAGCTCTCCCAAGCAACCAGGGCTCCTCTGCTTCTCCTACACCGGGGGACCCCTTCGTCCAAGTCCCTCCGGAACAACCGGCCCCTGGGTGGTCAGGAATTACACGCTGTGCTGGGGTGGCCGACACACACAGACTCACTACTTCGAGACACTGCTTAGAAACACGGCCTGCTTCCAGCAGGACCCGCGGCTGGGCCCCCGCCTCCCTCCACCAGCCGCTTCATCCTGCCCCAGAAGCTCTTCTCCAGTACAGACCCAGGCCCCACTCACCTGCAAGCCGGAAGAGGAAGAGGAAGGACAGCAGCAGGTACATTCTCTCTTCGCACAAGCCCCCCTTGGTGGAGCCAGTCAACTCCGACTCAGCCCCAGCATCTTCCACCCTTCTGCTCGCCCCACTCCGGCACTTCCTCCTTCGGCCACTTCCCACTGGTGAATAAGCAAAAAAGAGGAAGGAGCGAAATCTCAAGGCAACAGGCAATGCAGCGCGTCTCGGTGATCATGAATAAGCTTTTGAGAAATGCTCTCCTGTCTGCAGCCATGAAGGAGTGTCTTCAAAGAGGACTTTGCCACTCCTTCTAGGCCTTGGGGAAATTTGCAGACGCAGACCCAGGGAGTGGGGCTGGCTCTTACTCAGTCCTTCTCCTCAGGTGGGAAGACTGGACAGAGGGATGCCGGCTCCATCACAGAGGTCTTGCAGAGCCGAGGTTGAGGGACACAATACTAGACACAGGGGATGTCAGGGTGTAGCCTTGGGAGTCCAAAGGCCAGGAGTGTGGCTGCGGGGGGACAAAGTCCGAAAGCCAGAGGAGAGATTCTAGACCAGAGTGGAATGAGGGGGAAGAGAATATCAAACACCAGACAACAAAGAAAGGCTCTCAAAGAGTAGGGATATGTGAGCAGGGACCTACTGGTCCGATGGGCAAGAGGGGCCGCTGTCCTCAGAACATACTGGAAACTCTCACTGCTGTGCCCCAGACCACCAAGTAAGAGCCTGTGGATATTGATACCGGCCAGAATCCTCCAGAAACTTGCCGCTTAGACCAGGGCCTCCTTCCTGAAGAAAGCTGCTCCTTGCTCCTGGCGACTACCCCCTCGCTCCTCACCCCTCGCCTTATCATAACTACTTACAGAAGTAGGAAGAAGGTCAGCCCCAGCTTTGCCCATCTTACTCCTTCTTTCTGCCAACTTTGTGCCCATCGCCCATCCCTCCCACCAGGACCCCAGCAAGGCCCGGGGTGGAGCACAGAAGCCAGGACATGTTGGGCCCTTTCTCATATTTTGCCCCTGGAGCCACTTTTGCTAAGTGTCACACACATACCCTGTGACATCTTGAGAAGCAAGTGAGTCCCAACGAGGGACATACGCCCCTTACAGCCTGACCAGGAATGAGTGGGTGTGCAAGCGGCCTATTTGCACACACACAAAACCACAATGGCTGATCAGCCAAGCTTTTCCAGGATGTGGCCAGAGACAGCCTTCCACTTTACATATCTCCAGAGCATAAAGTAAGGTCAACGACTAGGGGTTAGGGCTCGGTCAGCCCTCCGTCCCCACTCTCACCAAGCCCATAACTGCACAGTTATGCTGAGAGACATCGGCCTCTGCTGACAAGGACACTATTTGGCTCCAGGGGAAATGACCTAGGAGTTAAGCAAGCTGGGACATCCCTGAAAACCAAGGGGTCAGATGTTTTGAGAGTTGTAGGTAAACTTTCCTTTCTTGCGAACAGGCGGTAAGGAATGACAAGCATCTGAGCAGCTCAAAATCCTGCCTGGGGCCCAGCCCTCTGCTCCTGGGCCCAGCTTACCCAAGTGTTAGGAGTTAGTTGGACAATTAGGCAATCAGGGTCAGTGTCCCCACAAGAAAATAGGACAGCTAAGACGAAACCGTTCCAGCATCCTGTCTTACAGCTTAGACAGGACCACCATGGCCTCCTGTCCCAGCCTTTCTGCCGGAGTCCCTTTTGCAAAAACATCCTGAAACAATTAACCTTAAATCATTGGTCACTATCACAAGTTGAGGCAGCCCATCTCCAGACGTCTGCCCAAAAGATCAACACGTGAACAATAAGCCAGTAGGTAGACGGGTGTCTGATCAGAGCCCTGATTCACAGGGACCCACAGTCAGGATGCCCAAGATACATCTGTGGAAGAGCTTAGCACAATCCCAAGATTTGAATGCCAGAGCGGCAACCCTCTCGGGTCCCCTCCCTCTCCGGGGGCTTTGTCCTCTCACTCAATAAACTCCGCCTCGCCGCCCACCACTCTCCCTCTGGTCTACCTGTTCACTCTTCCAGCAACGTGACCAAGAACCGTGGGCACTGTGGGAATAAAAATCCTGTCATACAAGGAGGATTCCCTTTAGGGTCAAGAACAGTATCATCTGAGGGTCTCTGAATGGTCCACACAGATCCTTGGAACAAGTGCCTCGGAGCACTACAGGAAAGTCGGGCTGTTCTGTGGGTCCTGCATCCTCCAAAACCTAGTGGAGGTTTTGCATAAGTCAGCTCCCTCCCTGGGCTCCCGTGTCTCCATCTGTGAGAGAAAGGACTGGATGGCTCATCTGAGGTGCCCCTGCCCTAAAACACCTGTGGATGTGTGTGTACATAGAACACACATGCTCATGTGTGGGTATGAGTGCTTGTGGAGATGTGTGCATGCATGGACAAACATGTGTGGTGTGTTCGTGTTTGCATGTAAGCATGTGTGGGAGCTGTATATACATGTGTGTGTTTTACTGCTAGAGCGATGTGTGCACACATGGATGAGTTGTGTGTGTGTGTGCACTGTGTGTGCTGTAGTGGTTTATGTGTATACATGTTGTGTGTATACATGTGTATCACACATGCATTGATTGGGTTCTCCTGGTTACAAGGGGCAGAAACTTGTTCAAGCTACTTCTCATGGTCACTTTGGTCTTGCAAACTGCCGTATTTTCAGAGCTCGATCTATTTGTGGGGGAAAGAGATCTTGTTCTGAAAGGTCTGGTTTTATTGGGTCTCTCCCCCTCGGGATTAGAAGATCCATGAGGACTGTATTCCCAGTGGCTAACACCACCTCTGGTACATAGGAGATGCTCAATAAATAATTGTTGGAAAATGAATACACATGGGGCGCCTGGGTGGCTCAGTGGTTTGGGCTGCTGCCTTCAGCTCAGGTCATGATCTCAGGGTCCTGGGATCGAGCCCCGCATTGGGCTCCCTGCTCCGCAGGGAGCCTGCTTCCCTCTCTCTCTCTCTCTCTCTCTCTGCCTGCCTCTCTGCCTACTTGTGATCTCTGTCTGTCAAATAAATAAATAAAATCTTTAAAAAAAAAAAAAAAGAAGAAGAAAAAGAAAATGAATACACAAATGAATTGTTTTCACTGCACTGTCGTTCTTCTCCTGGCCCTGGAAGCTCCGTCATAAACCACAGCTTTTCTTAGCAACCATCCTGAACTCAGTCTGCTTGGACCCAACCACACATCATCTTTTCTACCCACTGCATGCTACGCTCCATATTTTACATAGTTTTCACATGAAATCCTCACTACAAATATACAGGAGAGGCAATGTTATTCCCATTTTTCAGACAAAGAAATCTTGGCTTAGAGAGCAAGTAACTCATCCAAAGTCACATGCTAGTAATGGGCAAAGCCAAGATTCAACCCTGGATCTGGCTCATAAAGCAGACCATCCTGCCTCTGGCTAGAGAGGCTGAGACAGAAAGCAGCTGCCCTTTGGTCCTGCTCAGTGCTCGCAATGAAGAGGGAACCTGACAGCCAAGAGCTAACAAGACAGCACATCCTTGAGCTGGCTGTCAGCCGAGTGTCCACTCCACGGCTATTTCTAAAACAGGTTCCCCCAAAGTGAAAGAATGTCATGTTGTCTTGAACTGGAAATTGGTTTTGAAAAGCAAGTCACGGATAACAACAACCTTAACCCTTTCCAGATCTAATGCCACTTATCCGCAGTCTATGGAATGGGAAACTGGGTCTCAACCAAGTTCTTATCCAGGCACTCAGGCAGACGCAAAGTGTGTTTTTGAGGAAAACACAGGTCTCCAAAGTGTGGGTTAACCCTCTGGAAGGACAAGGTGAAAGAGCTCTGTGGTTTTCGGGTCAGGGTGTGAGCTGCTTTGCCTCCTACCCCTCCAGTATCTAAGGTAACACTCGCTGAAATCGACAAAGTGAAATTGGGGCTATTCAGGCTCCCTCTGTGCAGAGGACCTGATCTTTTCTTAAGCACTGTTTAGTGGGCTGGCTTTATTTGGAAGAAATAAAATTAAGCATTTGTTCAGCAACAGTTAGGCTAGACATTGGCCTTCCTCTTTGCTTTTACCTGAGTTACCCAGCATGGCATGCCTCCCCAGCACATATATAGACATAGTTCTTTCTTTTTTTTTAAGATTTTATTTATTTATTTGTTTGTTTGTTTGTTTGTTTGTTTGTTTTGACAGGGAGAGAGATCACAAGTAGGCAGACGGAGGTGGGGGAAGCAGGCTCCCTGCTGAGCAGAGAGCCCGATGCGGGACTCGATCCCAGGACCCTGAGATCATGACCTGAGCTGAAGGCAGAGGCTTAATCCACTGAGCCACTCAAGTGCCCCATATATAGGCATATTTCTGAATTACAAAGGAATGTGTGTTCATTACCAAAGAAGAATGGAATATAAATGAACATAAAGAATCCATTTTAAATCACTCCCGATCCGCCCCCCATGCAGAGACAACCACTGTTTAATATATGTATGTGTCCCCAAAACCAGTGTTTCGCTCTTTTCTGTGGAAACGCTATTTATTCCCATTTAAGCAAAGGATCACTCATGAGTTTACTTCATCAACCAGTTTATTACACGTATTAGGGACTTTTGATACAGAAAAGTACAAAAAGAAAACATGGCCCATGATGCCCACTCTCAAATACTCCCAGCGAACACCTTTTTTTTTTTTAAGGTAATGCAAGCAAAGTTTTGGAGAAGGCGGGGAGAAGGAAGGATGGAAGGAGAGAGTGAGAATAGTAAGAGATAAAGCAACAAGTGAAAATCTTCTCTTCATTCCTCAGAGGTAGTCACAGTCACCTCTGCTGCCTCCCTGAAAAAAGTTTATGCATAATCAGTATATACACCCAAGTGAAGTCAACATAAGTCAGCACACAAGCATACCTCTCTGCCCTTTCTTTTACTCCATGATTATCATTTTTCCCAAACAGCACATACAAATCTACCTCATTCTTTTCTTTTTTTTTTTAAATAATCTCTACACCCAATGTGGGGCTTGAACTCATGACCCTGAGATCAAGAGTTGTGAGCTCTACAGACTGAGCCAGCCAGGTGCACCTACCTCATTTTTCTATGGGTTCCACAGCATTTCATCACATGGATATTCTACAGTTTATTTAAGCAGCCCCAGTTGCTGAATTATTGGCTCTTACACATGCTACCATGAGCATCCTTGTACACACATCTTGGTGAAATTTTGCAAGTAAAACCATAAAATTGCTGAGTCAAAGGAATTTGCATTTGTAACTCTGATAGATATTGTCAGTTGTTCTTCAAAATGCCCCAGTGGGGTGCCTGGGTGGCTCCAATCAGTTAAATGTCTGCCTTCCTTCAGGTCATGATCTCAGGGTCCTGGGATCAAGCCCCACAGTGGGCTCCCTGCTCAGCAGGGAACCTGCTTCTCCCTCTTCCTCTCCCTCTGCCCATAGCCCTGCTTGTGCTTGCTCTCTCTCTCTCTCTCTCTCTCTCTCTCAAATAAATAAAATCTTAAAAACAAAACAAAACAAAATGAAATGCCCCCAATGTATCCTCTCACCAACAGTGCATGTAGGAGCACCTACTTCCCCAAATTTCAACCAATATTGACCATTATCATACTTTTATCAAAGCATTAGGTGTTATAATATATCAGAGAAACAGTGCCAGTATAAAATACATTGGGAGAGATTTCATTCAAGGAACTGACTCTGGGAACCTGGCAAGTCCAAAATCTGCAGGGCAGACTAGCAGACTGGAAATTCTCAGGCACAAGCTGATGCTGCAATCTTGAAAAATTGCTGCAATCTTGAAAACCATAAGATACTCTTAATAATAGAGAACAAACTGAGGCTTATGGAGGGAGGAGGGTAGAGGAATCTTGAAAAATTCCTTCTTCCTCAGGGAAACCTCAGTTTTGCTCTCACTTCCTTCAATTAATTGAACGAGGCTCACCCAGGTTATTGTAGACTTACAAGTCAACTGATTGTAAATTTATAATAATATCTATAATGTATAATCTATATACCCCTAATATACCTTCATAGCAACAGATAAACTAGTGCTTAATTAAGTAACTAAGTGCTACCGCCTAGCCAAGTTAACATATAGAACTAACCACATTTACAAACACACACAAAATATACCTGTTCATATTCTTTGTTCACTTTCCTATAGAGATAATCTTTTGAGAGCTCTTTCTATTACTACATGTATTAACCCTTTGTCTGTCTCACAAATATTTCCTTTCTGTCATTTCTCATTTGATTTCGGTATGTTCTGTCATTATTTCTGTGCAGTCAGATCTACTCATCTGAATTTGTCCTGTTAAGAAAGTCACTCAGAGCCACTTTTGGAGCCATGGTAACTACCCCGTTCACCTAGCCCTTCTAAATGTTCCCCCTGAACCACAAAGTCACAGGAAAGTGGGGTGCTGAGGCAACATTAGCCCAGTTCCCACTGAGAGGTGTTTGCTAACAAACAATTTAATGTCAGGCCCTGGTTTTAGCAAGGGTCAATAGAAAACCTAGAGGATACAAAGAATTTATCAAACTCAACAACCAGGAAAAAAAAAAAAAAAGAAAAGAAAAAAAGAAAGAAATCTAGTTAAGAAATGAGCAGAACACATGAACAGACAACAGACATTTTTCTAAAGAAGATATCCAGGTGGCTAACAGACACATGAGAAGATACTCAGCATCACTCATCATCAGGGAAATGAAAATCAAAACTACAATGAGACATCACCTCACACTGTCAGAATGGCTAAAATTAACAACTCAGTAAACAACAGATGTTGGCAAGGACATGGAGAAAGGGGAACCCTCTTGCACTGTTGGTGGGAATGCAAACCAGTGCAGCCACTGTGGAGAACAGTATGGAGGTTCCTTAAAAAGTTAAAAATAGGGCTACCCTAGGCCCAAAAATTGCACTACTAGGTATTTACCCAAAGGATACAAAAATACAGATTTGAAGGGGTACATGCACCCCAATGTTTCTAGCAGTATTATCAACAATAGCCAATCTGTGGAGAGACCCCAAATGTCCATCAACTGATGCATGGGTAAAGAAGATACAGGTTGTGTATATATGTGTGTGTGTGTGTGTGTACATATGTACATGTACAATGGAATACTATTCAGCCATCAAAAAGAAAAATCTTGGGGTGCCTGGGTGGCTCAGTCAGTTAAGGTCCAACTCTTTGTTTCAGCTCAGTTCATGATCTTGTGGGTCGTGAGATGGAGCCCTGCGGCAGGCTCCATGCTCAACAGGAAGTCTGCTTGAAGATTTTCTCCCTCTGCCCCTCCCCACACTTGTGCTCAACATGCTCGCTCTCTCTCTCTCTCAAATAAATATTGTTTAAAAGAATGAAATCTTGCTATTTGCAATAACATGGATGGAGCTAGAGTATATTATGCTAAGTCAGTTAGAGAAAGACAAATACCATGATTTTCGCAATGTGGAATTTAAGAAACAAAACAGATGAACATATGGGAAGGAAAGAGAGAGAGAGAAGCAAACCATAAAATACTCTTAATAATAGAGAACAAACTGAGGTTTATGGAGGGAGGAGGGTAGAGGATGAGCTAGGTGTGTCATGGGTATTAAGGAGTGCATTTCTGATGAGCACTGGGTGTTAAATATATATGTGATGAATCACTAAATTCTACTCCTGAAACCAAAATCCACTATATATTAACTAAATAAAATTTAAATAAAAATTTGACAAGAGGGGCACCTGGGTGGCTCAGTCATTAAGTGTCTGCCTTTGGCCCAGGTCATGATCCCAGGGTCCTGGGATCAAGTCCCACATCAGGCTCCCTGCTCAGTAGTGAGTCTGCTTCTCCCTCTCTCACTCTCTCTGCTTGTGTTCTGTCTCTCATTCTCTCTCTCTCTCTCTCTCTCTCTGTCAAATAAATAAATAAATAAAATCATTTAAAAAATCTTTTTGAAAAGAAAAAAATAAAGCTATAGGAAACACTTTGCATTTTCTGCAAAATGACAATTGCCCATTTTGTCACTTAAGGTCCCTTATATAAGAATCCACATAAGACATTCCTCTCTGCATCGCAGGAGAAAATACTCACTGATTGAAAAGACTCAACCAGTAAGTACTACATACCCCATCTGGTTTCCCATTTTATCTTGGCTGCCAGGAAATCTAGAAGCAAATGTAAGGCTCACTGTGGGGCAGAAGATCTCCTCAGGCAGCATCTTTATTCACCCTCTTGTATAGTTTTGTTTTAAGCCACCTCAAATTCCTTTTGGAAGTGGATGAAGCCCAAACGGAAACAATAAACAAAATGACTTAAGACATAACATCAAACTGAGGGCTGTTGGAGGGGAGGTGGGTGGGAAGAAGGGGTAACCGGGTGATGGGCATTGCGAGGGACACTTGATGCAACGAGCACTGGGTGTTCTACACACCGGATGAAACACTAAATTCTACTCCAGTAACTAATAATACAGTATATGTCTGAATTTTTTTTAATTTAAATTTTTTTTTAAGATTTTATTTATTTGTCAGAGAGAGAGAGAGCAAGAGCAAGCACAGGCAGAGTGGCAGGCAGAGTCAGAGGGAGAAGCAGGCTCCCTGCAGAGCAAGGAGCCCAATGTGGGACTCGATCCCAGGACGCTGGGATCATGACCTGAGCCGAAGGCAGCTGCTTAACCAACTGAGCCACCCAGGCGTCCCTAAATTTTTTTAAAAAGAACAAAAACACCTGTCTCAATGGTGGCAAAGTTGGCACAAAAGTTTCTGCTAGAACCATGATTAATTAACATTTTCACAAATGCTCCGAGGGAGGGAAGGTACAATGGAAAATCTGGATCTGAGGTTGACATTCAGCTTCCCTAAGCAGGGAAATTTGGAGGCAACCTAGAGAAACTTTAGGAAAATCCTGGCAGCTGTTGTGGAGAGAGTAACCCCATTGTGTATCTAAGGTAATGGATTTAGGCAGACTCATCCCTAAAATTTGGGGGACCAAGGCTAGAATACAAATGGCTAGACCAAGGCTAGAATACCATATGTCTCAATAGTTTAATGTTCTAAATCAAGCTTTAAAAAGCTATCAAATCAAGTGTGTCCTCTCTTCCTACTCTGACAAACATCTTCCTACTGACCTGGAAGCCAGGTTTGAATACAGGATTTTCAGAAGTTCTGCACCAAAACATGGCAGCAGCATCCTGCCCCTGCCCCCAGGCAGAATTCAGCAGGACCTGGAATGCTAAACCCTGTCACCCTGGACCTTGGCCCCCCAACAAACCAAAGAAGGTCCCAAGAAGATGGAACTATTTTCACATGATGAGAGAAGAAAGTGAATCCTTCACCCTGAAAAGGAAAAAGATAAAAGGGAAAAGATTGTCAATGGGTTATATTTTCTAGTAAATGGAAAAGGTGGACGTGGAGGGACTGACCTCTCATCTTCTGGAATAGTCTGTCTAGGAAGCACTTCTTCAAGCCCAAGGAGCTTGATTTGAGATGTAAATTATTAAAGCCACTGCACACAACAAACAAATGAAGCCCTTTAACCCAGAAGGAAATAGAAACTGAATTGAATTTGGTTTGGGAAGTGGAGGTGGGGAACAGCAGTCAGGGGACATCCAAAGTCAGCATCACAAACAATCTCATGTCTACCCTGCTGCCTATTCAATGCCACTGTCAGAGCCAAACAGTGTTGGGGCCATGGGTCCAACCTCAGGAGACCCTGTCAATCACTATGCTTTTACATTTTTTTTTTAAATTTTTTATTATTTTTTTATTTGACAGATGGAGATCACAAGCAGACAGAGAGGCAGGCAGAGAGAGAGAGGGAAGCAGGCTCCCGGCTGAGCAGAGAGCCTGATGTGGGGCTCGATCCCAGGACCCTGGAATCATGACCTGAGCCGAAGGCAGAGGCTTTAACCCACTGAGCCACCCAGGTGCCCCTGCTTTTACATTTTTGGTGTTTTTTTATCTTTATGGCTTTGTAAGTCCAGCTAAAGTTGGCATCTCTTGATTGAGATGAGCCTCTCCAATGACTCTGAATGCTTGTCTTTGGAAAGTAGCTATTGTTCATTTTGAAACTATGGTATTTACAACTCGTTCATTCATCCATCCATCCACCCATTCATTCATTCATTCATTCATTGAGAGCCTGCTGAGTACCAGCTTCCAGGTATATGTATATTTCACCTCCATTGCTTATGATTTTCTTCCAAATATAGCACCTGACCTTCCCAACTAACTCTCCCCACTACTTCCTCCAGGTACAGAAGTAGCCATTCCCTTCTTTCCCAAACTCTACTTCTCTTGAAATGCTGACCTCTCCAATGTTCCAGGGCCAAGTGCCAACTCTTCCCAAGGCATATGTCCAGACATTCTGATTTTTTTTAATTTTTTTTAAACTCTCCCATACAGGAGACCCATTGTGTTACTCTCTCAAGAATCTGGTGCCAAGGGCACCTGGGTAGCACAGTGGGTTAAGCCTCTGCCTTTGGTTCAGGTCATGATCTCAGGGTCCTGTGATCGAGTCCCGCATCGGGCTCTCTGCTCAGCAGAGAGCCTGCTTCCCCCTCTCTCTCTGACTGCCTTTCTGCCAACTTGTGATTTCTCTCTGTGTGCGTCAAATAAATAAATAAAATCTTTAAAAAAAAAAAAAAAAAAGAATCTGGTGCCAAAGAGAACTAAAAGTGCAGGGAATTTATTAAGGGGAATACCTATGAAAAAAGTGGGGTAGGAGCACCTGGGTGGCTCAATTGGTTAAGAGTCTGACTTTGGCTTAGGTCATGATCTCGGGGTCCTGGCATTGAGCCCCACGTGGGGCACTGTGCTCAGCAGAGAGTCTGCTTGTCTCTCTCCTTCTGCCCCTCCCCCCATTCTTTCTCTCTCTCTCTCTCAAATACATAAAATTTAAAAAAAAAAAAAAATGAAGAAGTGGGGTAGAAGCCAGGAAAGGCAGGGAGATCCCACAGACCATGAGGCAGGTCTGACCCCAACTGAGGGAGACTGCCATGCAATCTCTAGAACGATCTGTAAAATCGTCCTCAAGCCAAATTCAACCATAAGGGGAATCCTGTGTCGGCCAGCAACAGGCCTGCCTCAGTGTCCCTGCCACACTCTGCCTTTGGCTGGGAACTGCCCGTGATAAGGATGGCCTTGATGCAAACACATCTATGGGGGACTCAGGGGACACAGTGGGGCCTCTCAGTCAGTTATGCCTCTATGGTGGGAAGTCCGAGAGGCAAGTTCTCATGGTCACCTCAGATGTTCATTAACGGGGGGTGAAACAGGGTCCCTTCTATGTCTCTTCAGTGACTTCAATTAGGGAGTCAAGAGTTCGGGGTGTGTGTGTGTGTGTGTGTGTGTGTGTGTGTGTGTGTGTGTTGAGAAGGCGCTCCCTCCCACAGCCACAATGACGTCTCCGCAGCCCAGCTCCCACTGCAGACTCTCATCCCTCTCTTGCTCCCTTTCAGACCATCCTGGTGGGTGACAGCGGCGTGGGGAAGACCTCTCTGCTGGTTCAGTTCGACCAGGGCAAGTTCATCCCAGGCTCCTTCTCGGCCACCGTGGGCATCGGATTCACAGTAAGTGCCCCCAGACTCCGGGGCCCTGGTGTGTCTCTGTCAGGGTCCCAGCAGGAAACAGGTGGACGCTCACGCTGGATCCTTCAAGGTTTAATATGAAGACTACTTACCAAGGCGGAGGCAGGGTGTTGGGGAACGGGGTGGGAGGCAGTGGTTTGGTGCAATGCCCGTGCATAGTGCAGGGCTCCGGTCCCAGTCCTAGACTAAAAAACAATAACAACAACAACAACAAAAAAAAAAAAAAAGAAAGAAAGAAAAGAAAAAGAAAAAACACAAGAGGAGCGAACTACTGCCAGAACTCAGGGACAAAAGCCTGCATAGGGAGGGCTGGCTACCAGGAGCTCTGAACCTCAGTGGAGAAACACACGCACTCCCCACCCTCCTGGAAGCTAGCCAGGGTGGGCAAGTCAGCTCCCTCCTGCCGTGCTCCCTTCCAGCTCTCCCATTTCCTCCTGGGGCTCCCCACGGGCTAGACCCAACCAGAAACTAGAAAGAATATCTTGATACAGATTGCTCGGGTCCTCCTTCCAGGGCAAGAAGAATGTGGAGAGGCAAAGGGATGACTTCAGATTTTAAGTATAGTCCAAATTTAACACTGTTGTGTGGGTCCTAGGGAACTGGCAGGCCAAGAACTAAAGTTTTATTCTTAGCACTCTGTCTCTCCCTGGATATCCTCAGGATCAGGATGGAGCAAGAACACAGGGCCGGTGGGACCACACTTAGGGCTGGGATGCAGCAGCATCACACTTGGTGGGAAGAGGCAAGAGGACCCCAGAGACTGGGCTTGCCCATTGGATCACAGGAAGGAAAGCAAGGACTCCTGATGGCCAGGGATTCAGAGTAAAGCAGAAATGAAAGCCTGGCCAGCGTGTATGCCAGGGGCCTGGAATCCAACCCGAGACACCAGCGCCCAGTGTTTGTTCATGACCAGCCTCCAGAGTGCTGGGAAGGGCAGGGCTGAGTCCCAGGAAAGCAAGGTTGCCCAGAAAATTCCTGAGACCTGGGACCAGGCTGTCAGGCCAGGCATTCCCCCCACTAGGGGCCTGTTCCCCATCTGCCCCTCAGCACATGAGGTCACAGGGGGCCCTCACAGCCACCAGCCATCTCCCCCCACTCCACACCCATCCTCCCACCTGTCAGACTCGGAGGGCAGACAGTGGGGTGGACGTGGGTGTGGATGTGGTTGGGAACACTCTGATTCACACTCCACAGACGCATAATGGTGGGGCCTCCAAATTTTGCCGCTAGCCTGATAAGAAAAATGTGGCATCTGGCCTCTAAGAAGGAAGAAAGAATGTGGTCAAACAGAGAGCCCAAAGCAGGCTGACACAGGACAGGCCTGGCTCCCCCAAACTGACCACAAGACATAGGATGGTCTTGGTCAAGCCGACAACACAAACCAGAGCTGGAAGTCAGAAGCCCACCTTCCCCTCTGCAGGCTCTAGGAGGGGCTCCTTCCTGGCCTCCTCCAGCTTCTGGCAGCTCCCGACAACCCTTGGTACCTCTTGGCTTGTAGATGCAGCACCCCAGTCTCCAGCCCGGTCTTCCCAGAGTCTCTCCTCCCTGTGTGTCCGCTCATCTGCTTATAGGGACACCAGTTATACTGGATTAAGGACCCACCCGACTCCTGTACAACTTCATCTTAACTAGTCACATCTGCAAAGACCCCCCTTCCAAATAGGGACTAGAGGCTAGGGACTAGGGGCGAGGACAGCCACAGATGCTTTGAGGGATGTAATGCAACCCTTGCAGGGGAAGGGGAGCGAGGGCCACGCCACCCCCTCGCTCTCATTTCTCGTTGTCCATTACCCTCTTGCTCTGAAAGCCACTGCCCCTGCAGGGTTCCAGCGTGAGCACTTAAGAGCTCCGAGTGGGCTGGGGTGTTTTTCGCAGCGGGTGACTCTGACATCCAAACAGCAGGCGATTACACAGGTCTGCAGGGTACCTGACAGCTTCTCGGCTCCCATAGCTGGCTCTCTGAGGCCCCGCGCCGGAAAACAGCTCCAGCCACTGCCAAAAAATCACAGGGCCAGGGACACATGGACACACAGTCCCCAGCAGGCCTATAGTCTCCAATAAGCCACACCTGCTTGTCTTACCCCCCCAACACCTAAGTCAAGGGGTGCAGGTGCCCCTCCCCCCTACGCACCCTCAGTCAGTCCCTTTGTAATATGGCCACAGAGCCCCTGAAGCCTACTGGGAACAAAACCGCCCACACTCCCATTCTCTGTCACCAGGAGCTGCAGGATTGCTGGGATGTCCTGCTTAAAATGATCCGCGACTTCATGAATTCATTTAATACCAAACATTTAAGGCCTGCTTCAGGCCAAGGGACCAGGGCCTGGGGACCAGGGCCAGGCTGCATAAGGCCAGCCGCCCCCACCTTCAGGAGTTCCCAGATTGGGGGTGGGGGGGCCTTTCCCAGGATGGCTCATTCTGGGCGCAGCCCAACAGGTTAGGGAGAAATGAGAGGTGATCTACACTATAAAGGGTCAAAGTCCTAGCACCCAGCTAGGGACCGTGAGAAACCACAGTGTAAATGTGGGGCAAGGTGAATTTCAGTGGGTGAATAAAATCATATTCAGATGAGCTCGCGCTGGGGTGCATTAGCAAAGCAAAACTGCCTGAGCGCCTTCCTCGCCGCGCACGTCTTCTCTCAAAAGCAGCGCCCAGGAGTGCCTGGATGGCTCAGTGGGTTAAAGCCTCTGCCTTTGGCTCAGGTCATGATCCCAGGATCCTCGGATCGAGCCCCACATCGGGCTCTCCGCTCAGTAGGGAGCCTGCTTCCTTCTCTCTCTCTGCCTTCCTCTCTGCCTACTTCTGATCTCTGTCTGCCAAATAAATAAATAAAATCTTTAAAAAAAAAAAAAAAAAAGGCAGCGCTGGGCCGCTCTCTAGAGTCCCCGGCCCACAACCGGCACCCAGAACACCCGTCGGCCTCCAGCTGGCCGGGGCTCCGGCGCCGCCTGCAGGCCGCGCTGTGCAGCGGCAGCGAAAACCGGGGCGCCTGACCGCGGGGCCCCACAGATGCCGGACCCTGCGAGTCAGGCTGGATTTCCAGGGACTGTTACCCGGGGAACCTAACCCGGGCCGCGGGCGACCTTGGGGGACCGGTCCTGGGGCTGGATTTGGGCCCGTCTCCCCAGAGCGCGATGCCCGGCCAGTTTGCTCCGGGGCCGCCTGCCCTGCCCCCCGAGGCGCTGACCCTGCGGTCGTGCGCGCCTTCCCGAGCCAGCCTTCTACCGGCAGGTGTCGTCTGGGTGGGCGGACGGAGGGAGGAGCCTGTCGGGGTCCGGGCCGGGGCGGTGGACGGTGGGAGGATGAGGTGGAGCCTAAAGCGGGGCGGTCCCTGGGCTGTCCCTCGCCCGCCACCAGCCCTAGCTCACCTCTGGTCCA
Organism: Mustela nigripes; assembly: GCF_022355385.1. Lineage (NCBI taxonomy): Eukaryota > Metazoa > Chordata > Mammalia > Carnivora > Mustelidae > Mustela > Mustela nigripes. The sequence goes on along the minus strand of NC_081572.1, from coordinate 6,228,120 downwards.
GGGGACATGACGGGCATGTCTGGCGCCGCTGTCACTCGGGATGGAGAGGCCCCCGAGGACTCCCCGCCCTGCAGTCCGAGCTACGATGTCACGGGCAAGGTGGGTGGTCACTGCGCCCAGCGCTGGGGACTCCCCAGCCTGCTCTGAGGGCCACCCCTTCCCCACGCCCTTTGCCCTGAGACCCCGGTCCAACCCCCTTTCTGGCTGCGTCTTCTTTGGACTCAGCCCTTCCCCCAAGAAGCCGGGTCACCCCGAGCAGGGAGGAAGGGTGGAGACAGCCCCCGGCTCTACGCCCTAGTCTGGGGCTCTGGGCTGGCTCAGCAAGGGTGGGGAGAGGAGGGTTAGAAGGACTGAAGGACTCCCCACACGGCGGACCCCAACCCCATTTCCTTTTGCTGCACCCTGATTGCTAGGATCCCCCGGAACCCCGTGCTTCTCCGTACGGGTTAAGTTCACAATCCTCCTGGGCCCAGGCACCCACAAATGCTGGAATATGGGGATGCCTGGAGACGAGGAGGGGACGCCCCCTGGCGGCGGAGCAGTTGCGGTTAATGCCTTTTCCCCAGCTAAGCTCCCCGCGGAGACTCTTAGGCCCTCCGTAGGTCGGGGGGGGGGGGGGGGGG
>NC_081572.1:6112397-6227397 GCF_022355385.1 Mustela nigripes | reverse complement strand
GAGGAAATGGCTGCGGGAGCTTGCCATTTCCTCCCGCCTTCTTCCAGGAGGGTGTTGCTAACCAACTTGAAGCCCCGCCTGAGAATTTTTAGAACCTGGGAAAGATTCTCTTGGTTAGTCCCAAGTGCCCTGTGGGCTAGCTTGGGTCGCCTCTCTGGGGCTGGATCCCTCTGAAGGGGGCAGCCATGGACAGAAGCAGGTGAGGGAGGCCATGGACTCTGGTCTGTCTGACCTCCCTCTGGGCCCCTGGAGGAGGCAGGGACCAGGAACAATGAACGAGGGGCTGAGGGAGCACAGAGCTTCCACTCTTCCTCTGAGGTTGGGGAGGAGTGAGGGGCTGCCCTGTGACATGCTGCGCGGCCTTGAAGGAGGCTGGCCTCTTTCTGTGCCTCGGGGCCTCCGCCACCCCCACCCCAGGCTCTCTCTCACTAGGAGCTGGGGCCTCTACCCCCCAGTCTTTCAGGGGAAGCCACTTTGCAAGTCACCCACCCGGAGCCGTTGAGATAGGCGTCCTGTGTGGGCTGGTGGCAGGAAATGGGCCCCTGTGCCTTCAGGGGAGGGGGAGCTGCTAAGGCCCAGGCCCCAGGCTGGTGGGGACCGCCTGACCTCCTGGCCTGAGAAGCCAGCTGGCCTGTTTGTCTAGGAGGTGGCAAGGCTGGGCAGTTGTGTTTGGTGGAATCGCCTGGCTGGGGGGCTGGGGGGCTGGTGAGCATCTTTTGCTCAAGACAGCTGTGATCTGAAAAGTTTGCAGTTCACCCTCCCTCCTTCCTCCTCAGGGGCCAGGACACAGGAGCCAGGGAGAAGTGCTGGCTCCAGAGGGCTGCCCGGCCTCCAGCCCTCCATCTCCTGTGGGCCAGGCAGCATCTGTAGGAGGAGCCTGGCAGAAGCTCCTTGGGCCAAATTAGAGGGAATGGGAGCCGCAGGCAGGGAGTACCCAGCCCCAGGCCACTCTTCCCTGAGTCTCAGGCACTTGACATCAGCATTTTTGGTCCAAGTCATTAACAGACTCCAAAGAGACCTCGGTGAGATTATCCTTCCTCCCTTCTAGCCACTGGGGAAAGCATGCCACAGGACAGTGAAGGAATCTTCCCGAAGTCCCCCAGTAGCCATTTACAAGCCAGGACCCCAGCCTTCACGTACCTTTTGCGCAGTCCCCTTACCTTTCCACCAAAGTTAGCTAATCCTAGTACCCCGTGCCCACAGCAGGAATGCCTTTGGGCTCCGCTGTCAAGGTCAGAGCCTCAAAAATAACTCAAACCTAGTCCCTGCTCAACCCATTAAGTATCTAACCAGCCAACTGGGAAAATCCCAGCATTAGGTCCAGACCTCTGTTCTCCAAGCTTGAGGAATGACTGGACAGAAGGCTCCCTCTCCCTGTCCCTGTCCCCGCTTGTCTTGTCCCTGAAAGAAGATCATGAGCAGAGACTGACCAGACAACACGAGGGCAGGGACACACCCCACCCCACATTCCCTCCCCTAAAGTGACCCAGAGATGCTAATTTGCATCCATCTGACCCACCTGGGAGGTTTCTGCGGAAGAAACTTTAGACTCATCGTCTCCCCGTTTCGGTATAAATTTCAATCCTCCCGAGTTTATGCAACACTTTTATAAACATAAAATGTCATTAGAGACTTTCAGATAAATTCTGTGACCAGAAAAAGAAAAGAAAACAACAGCAGTGGTAATTTTAGAACGTGCCTTTGCATACAACCGTGCCCGCCCCATCAGATCTGATAGCCTTCCTTGGGTGATAATCCCTGTCCACGGTATTAACACTTCCTTTCTGGAAGAGGTGGTTCTTTGGGGCCACTGAGCACATCTGCTGACTTGTGAGTGCTGAGGTCTCAACGCAGGAAACTGGGTGAGGACAGGAGAGTCAGTGGGAGGGCCTGAGAAATGAGCTGAGCCAAGGAGTCGAGAGGAAAGAAAGGGTGAAGGCAGCATCGGGCTTTCTAGAAGCAGGTGGCCCTCAGTACTGACAGCAGCCTTCCCTGGCCCTCTGGCCCTCTTTCCAGGGTCTCGCCCTGGAAGCCCAGAAATTTGCCCCAACTCCCCAGTAACTGCCTCTGCCCCCCCCACCCATCTCCTAGGTGATGCTTCTGGGAGACTCAGGCGTTGGCAAAACCTGTTTGCTGATCCAATTCAAAGACGGGGCCTTCCTGTCCGGGACCTTCATAGCCACGGTCGGCATAGACTTCAGGGTGAGGTGGCAGCAGGCTCTTCCTCCCAGCAGCAAGCCGGGGCAGGCCAGGGCTCAGGCACAGCGTGCTGTCCTCTCTGGCCCTGGCTCCTCAAAGCCGCTGTGGGTCATTCCCCAGAGGGCACCAGGGGTGCTCCCCCTTGGGACCACAGAGGGAGCCAGGTTCAAGGAGTCCAGGCATGGTGGAGGGGCTCTCTGCCCACCTACAGGATCTGAGCAATGACACGCTGAGTCTTAAAATTCTGCCCCAGAGCAGGGCAGACACATCCCAGGGTGGGAGCTGAGTTTCCTGGCCTTCTGCTGGCTTGCTCATGGCCCTCTGAGCTAGGCCCCTCTGGCAAGGCCTCAGAGGTCAACAGGTCTTGAGTTCCTGGAAGCACCCCACTGCACTGGGTTGAAAAGCTAAGCTCATCAGCCTCCCTCCCTGTGGTCTCGAGGAACCCGCCCTTACAAACCCGCGTCAGGGCTGTATAGCGCTCTGCCATTCTCCTCCCACGGGGTCCAGGACAGTAAGGTCTAACCCAGGCAGTGGGGTGAGGGGGCAGCCATGCAGGGGCCGGCTGCCTCCCTCCCAATGGGAAGGAACCCAAGCTTCACTTAGGAGAACTAGTGAACAGCTAGAGGGAAAGACCACCCTGCAGACCCATCCTCTGCTGTGCCCAGGACGAGCATCTTATCTCTAAGGGCTTGGTTCTGCAGGCTGGGGCTGAGCTCCAGGAGGCACCGATGAAAGTGGGAAAGAGGCGGGGCCCCCAGTGTCCAGCCCTGAGTCACCTTCTGAGGTCAGGAGAGTCAGGCCCTGGCATGTTGTAAGAGGAGCAGACGAGTTCCCAAAAGAACTCTGCCATGGGGCGGGGTGGGGGGGAGACGGGGTCCTGCTGCCCTGAAGAGGAAATCTGACTGGAGATGTCTAGGGGGTTCACTGCACCCCCTCGAACCCCGGGAAGCAACCAGAACAGAACGTCTGCCGCTCTGTAGGACGTCAAGGATCCAAGCTTTCCCCGCCATCCAAACCCACCCTCCCCCTGCCCCTGTCTCTTTCAGAACAAAGTGGTGACCGTGGATGGTGTGCGGGTGAAGCTGCAGGTGAGACCAAGTCCAGAACAGCCGGGGAGAGGGGAGGATGGAGGGCCCCGCCCCTGTTCTGCACCCGCCCCTGCTCTGCACCCCAACCGCAGGAGCCCTGCAGCCCTGCCCTGAGCCTGGGGCAATTTCCTGTGGGGCGCAGAGGAAACAGCTTTTGTGCTTTTGTTTGTTCAAGGAGGACGAGGAGGGTGGCCCAAAAAGCAGTTCCCAGGCACACTCTCTACTGTCAAACGCTCACAGGCCGCTCTCTCCACGTGCCTGCAGACGGGCCTGCTCTGCTCCAGCTCTTCTCCAGTTTCCCAAATTTCATCCGCTCTGGGAGACTGGACGCCCCCAAGCCCTGGGCTAGGGAAGAGGCCGCAGCCTGAATGAGCTCGTGAGCTCCATAACAGCACCTCGGACATCATCGGATCTTCGGAAGGCCCTGAGCCCCTAGTGCAGGAAGTGTCCCCCCCACACACACAGCTGTCGGACTCCGCGTGGGTTCCCTCCACGCAGCCCGGTCCCGGCGCACTGCCTCCCTCTGACCGTCTGTCCATCCCCTCCTAGATCTGGGATACAGCCGGGCAGGAGCGGTTCCGCAGTGTCACCCATGCTTATTACCGAGATGCCCAGGGTAAGCCCTTCCCCAGCCCACCCGGGAGACCCAGCCTTCTGCCCCACGTTCCCTGTGTGATCTCTCTTTCCCCCTGCAGCCTTGCTCCTGCTCTATGACATCACCAACAAGTCTTCTTTCGACAATATCCGGGTAGGTCCCCTTCACGCGCCCCTCAGCAGCAGCCAAGGTGGGCCCTCCGCGAGCGAGGACTGCTTCCTGCTTTGTGGGGAAGGGGGCAGAGCAGGGAACACTGCCGCCTTTTTCAAAAGGCGCTGTGACTCAGAAGGAATAAGCTGCCGCTGGGCATCTGGTCGGCCTGTGGACGGGGAGGCCAGGCAGGCCGCTGGGTGCCTGTGCCACCTGCTCAGTCCTGGCTGTGACTCGTGAGTGCCATTCCTGACAGAGTTCGCCCAGTACCCCGCTCCGCCCTGGACAACTACCCAGGTGGCAACAACAGTGATTCAGTGAGCAGGTCTGTCCTTACCAAACTATTGCAGAGTAGGGATAAGTCAGTAAGTACAAGCACTGAGCGCGGACGGCACCATAAGGGTTTCACATCTCCCTGATCTCAAGGGATTGGCAAGCCCATGGGGGGCAGGGGGCGCTCGGGGACCAAAACACGTAGATATAAAGCAGCTTATACAGAGGATGGAAATCCACAGCACGTGCATTGCCACCTCCAACTCCAACTCCCTACTCCTGGTAGACATCACTAATCCATCACAATCTTTCCGATCACTAAGCCCTTCTGTGTCGCTAGAATCCTCCGTGAGTCACTCCGGGAAATCGCTGGGGACTACCAGCTGATTTAGGAGGCTGATTTAGGAGATAAAGCTCTGCCATCTGCATCTTCCATAGAACGGGGAGTTGCACACTTGGGGTTGGGTCAAGGAAGGCTGATCCGGACCAGAGAGGCCAGAACAAAGAGGCAGATAAGAGAAGGCAGGGGGCCTGTGAGTAACCCAGGGAAAACCAAACGGGCAGGAGAAGAATGAGCCGAGGGAGGGAGAAGGCCTGGTTCTCGGGCACAGCCTGGCTCAGCTCACCCTCTCCCACAGGCCTGGCTCACTGAGATTCATGAGTACGCCCAGAGGGACGTGGTGATCATGCTGCTAGGCAACAAGGTGAGCGAGCCCATCCCTGCGCCTCCCCTCTCACGAGCCCCACACAAGCCCCAAGAGGGTCAGTTGCATGGCCTTCCAGCAGAGGATTCTTCCCAGACTCCAGGTCAGGGGTCAGACCTCTTTGGCAGCTTCAGCCCATCTCATCTGCCCTCTTAACGCTTTGGAAATGGCCCCCTCCAGGGAAAGCCCAGGCTGCCCTCTGAGAGACCCAGGGTGGCCGAGACGCTCAGCCCCCACTAGATCCCAGTAAAGCAGTCACAGATGAAGAGCTAAAATCCGAGTCCCAACTACGGTCACCCCTCTGAGGCTGGTCACCACACCCCTCCAAAGGAGAGTTTCCCATCTCCCCCAACTGGCAGTAGGATCCCCTGGCTGGGAGTTGGGTAACTCAGCCTGAGCAAGGCAGAAATCCTGGCTCCAAGCCAATCATACCACCTGCAGTCCCACAGGCCACCAGCAGAGGGCAGGCAGTGGCTGCTCCTGCAGGTAAAGGGGCCAGCCCAGGCAGGAGAGGGGACGGCTGGGGTGGAGATTTCCTTCCCCAGAGTGACCCACCTGGGCTTGACAGGCGGATGTGAGCAATGAAAGGGTGATCCGTTCAGAGGACGGAGAGACACTGGCCAGGGTAAGTGACTGCCCGTGGGCAGGACGAGGGGTGGGGGCAGTCAGAGGCTGGCCCTGAGGACATTCTCTTCCTGGCAGGAGTACGGAGTTCCCTTCATGGAGACCAGCGCCAAGACAGGCATGAATGTGGAGTTAGCCTTTCTGGCCATTGCCAAGTAAGAGCTGAGCACGGACGGGAATCATGTGGGATGGGGTGGCACCATCTGGGAATCCAGTAGGGCCTGGCCCCTGGCCCAGCCCCTGGCCCTACAGGCACTGTGCCTCCTAGGTCCAGTAGCCCCGGGGTCATGGGAGTCGGGAGGGTGCAGTTCCTCACTCCCTGCCCAGCCCACTGCTTCTTCCTCTTCAAGGGAGCTGAAGCACAGAGCCCTGTGGCAGCCCGATGGGCCCCACTTCCAGATCCGAGACTTTGTGGAGTCCCAGAAGAAACAGCCCAGCTGCTGCTCCTTCTTATGAATCCCAAAGGGGCTGAAAGGAGGCTCCAGAGGCCCTCACGGATGCAGCCTTCTCCCCCAGAGCTGGTTTATTCTGAACGGATGGGAATCGGGGGACCCAGGGCACAGCCCCTTCCCAAGAGGGAGCTGTACTCCCACTCTTACCTTAGTTCCTGTAGCTTCCCTACATCCTGGGGGAGGGTAAAGTATTTATTTCACTTTAATGATACATAATGTAATACAAAAAAGGAGGGGTGGGCACCAGAAAACCACGAGACAGAACGGGTGGTCCTTTCGCCTGCTGGTACTAGGACTTAGGGGCCCCAGGCTCCCTCCTTGCCTTGACAAGGGTGGTATTCTCCAGCTCAGCAGCAGAGGGCAGTGATGCACTTCTGCAGCAGAAGGGCAGGCCTTGACCCCACTGGGGCTCCACCTCAGCTGGAGAGGTGCAGCAGACCACGGCTTTACTTCCTCCAGCTCCCCCGGAATGTCTTCCCCAGTAAGATGCGCCCCTGTGCCAGACCAAGGCTCAGGGAAGATAATCGATGTGGAGATAGGGCAGTGACAGAGCTCTGTGGGTAAGGGAGAGAGGAGTAGCACAGACTAGGTCTGTATTGGCTGCCTCTGGCCTTACTAGCCCCACTCTGGGATGTACCCCTTTTCCTCCAGTCCACAGATTGAACACATTTGGTTCCTGTTCTCTAGACCTCAGGTGCCAGGGGCAAGCCCCTCTCTTCCCCCTCCCCCAAATCCCTGGTGGAGGGCTCTCTACCCTTTTGCTTGTGCCCTTAGACTCCTAAAGTCAAAGCTAGGGCAAGGTTTTTCTCCTGTCTCGACACTTTGGAGTTAGGCAGCCCCACAGGCTACTGCAAGCAGCTCCAGTGTTTCTACTGAGTTAAGAATCCGATAAGGAGGAACGCCTGACTCTCAGAGCAGGTGGGAAGCAGAACCAGGCAAACCTTACCCCACACCTATCCTCCACCCACCCCCACCCCCACCCCCGCCCTCGCCCAACCCAAGCGTGGTCTCCTCCCTGACCACCATGCCTTTTCCCCTCAGACAGACACCACCACAGCCAAAACTGCTTTGTGTCCCTTCCCACTGAACCAGGTTAAGGAGTAAGAGGTCACCCATTTCTAGGTAAATCAACACAATGTGTAGAAAACAAAGTCACGCGGGTTAGGTTGGGTTAAGGAGAGAGGCGGCAAGTTTATGTGGGGCCAAGGTCACCTGTCCCACAAAACCCTGACCCTGGCCATCGGAGGTGAACAGGAGACATGTGGGTCATGACCTGGAGGAGAATAAGAAGTACACACTGCACATTTCTAAGGCTACTGCATTTGCTTTTGAGGCAGAAATCTTGCTCTCTGAGCAGAGTCAGCAGCTCCGACTTGGGCCTGATAAGGAAGCTCTCCAAAGCTTCTCCCATCCAGAGCAGGGAGGAGCCTGACCTTGCTGGGCTCTTCTGGGGCCCAAGGCAGGTCGCAGGCATTCCAATCACATGGGCTGGCTCTGGGCCTCTAGCATTTGTGTTTTCAGAATTAAACTGCAGAATTGGGAAAGCACGCCCTGTCCCTTTCTTCTTTGAGGTGCGCTTGGAGAGGGGGCAGGGGAGAGAATGCTGACTGTTACTGCATGTTGGGGGAACGGTCATTGACTGCCCAAATCATTTGATCTTCATCAATGCTCCCAACTGCTCCCCTCACCCTTAAAAGACTGCTCCCAACTTCTGTGAGCAGCCTTTCATCTGCAAGAAACTGAAAGAAGGTTTGTCTTAAGGTCCCATTCGGGCTTTTTTTTCCCCTCCTTTCCCTCTGCCCTGTACTCAAGAGATTGGTTACCTGACTCTGTTCTGCCTCTCTTCCCCTACTTACTGGCCAAACGCGGAGGCCAGTGCTCACACCCTTGTCCTAGCTGGCCTGTGTCCAGTGGGCAGCCCCGGGAAGCCTGGGCTCCCTACTGAGCCCTCATACTGTCCCAGCGAGGATGAGAGCCCGCACCCCTGTAAGCGTGCGTCCTTGGACAACGCAAAACCCACGAACGGGAAACTATCGTTATTCGAACAACCTTACTGGGTCGGAGGTGGACCCCACCGCCCCGGAGCTGGAGCCGTTTCCCCGGCAACAGCCGCTCCCCAGTCCCTACCCTCCCAACCCCTCACTCGAGTCCACAAGAGGATTTAGCTAAAGGTCGTTAAAACGTTAAGAGTCCTTTATCCGTGGGTTGGCTTGCCTCGATCCCCGCCAAACCGAGAGAAAACCAGAAGCCTAAGCGCCCCTCCGCCCAGTACCGGGAACTCGCCCCGCCCCCCGCCTCAACTTGGGCCACTTGGTAACAAACACTTCCACTTCCTGAGCCCTCTTTCTTCTCGCGCCGCGGGGCGCCGCGCCGAGCACACGACCCCGCCCCCGCGCGTTCCCATTGGCCGGCGTCGTTCACCCGGCCCGAGCGCCCCCTGCTCTTGGTCTCTGATTGGGCCGCGATGTCCACACCTTCGGTGCGGCCCCGCCCCCGGAATAAGGGGCTGGCGCGGAGTCGCGAGCGCTCAGTCGCCGCGCTGGGTGGGGATTGGTCGGCGCTTTCCGGCTTGGGCTCCTCGCAGTTACGCGGCCGCACTTCGCCGCACACCTGTTCGCTCAGCCCACCGGCGGCGCGGGGGTTCTCAGCAGGGCTGCCTCCCGCCTGCCGGTCCGAAGAGCGGGGAGAAGGTTTGGGCCGTCCCGCCTCCGGCTCCCCACGGGACCCCAAGTCGCACCACTGAGCCGTCGCAGGGCGAGATGAGCGCGGACGCGGCGGCCGGGGCGCCCCTACCCCGGCTCTGCTGTCTGGAGAAGGGCCCGAACGGCTACGGCTTCCACCTGCACGGGGAGAAGGGCAAGCTGGGCCAGTTCATCAGGCTGGTGGAGCCCGGTTCGCCAGCCGAGAAGGCGGGGCTGCTGGCCGGAGACCGGCTGGTGGAGGTGAACGGCGAGAACGTGGAGAAGGAGACCCACCAGCAGGTGGTGAGCCGCATCCGCGCCGCGCTCAACGCCGTGCGCCTGCTGGTGGTCGACCCCGAGACGGACGAGCGGCTGCAGAAGCTGGGTGTCCAGGTCCGCGAGGAGTTGCTGCACGCCCAGGACGGGCCCGGGCAGGCCGAGCCCCCCGCCGCTACCGAGGCGCAGGAGGCTGGTGGCGAAAATGAGCCGCAGGCCGCCGCGCCGGAGCCGCGCGAAACCGACAAGAGCCGTCCGGAGCGGGTACGTGTGGGCCCTAACCCGGCGGCGACTGGATGGGGGGTGTGGGGGGGAAGCGAGAGGAGACCCAGCCGCCCCTCGGACGCCCAACCGCGCGCCTGCCTCCCCTTTCAGAAACTGGATCCTCGAGGGGGAGACTGCTTCCGCCTCCCGACAGGTCGCACTGGCTTGGGGCTGCGTCCCGTTACCCCCACGCCCCTTCCCAGACTGGGCTAGGACCCTGAGCGCCTTGCCTCCGGCACTGCTTGTCTCTTGGCTTTGGGGAGCGGGAGTGAGAGAGGGCGGCTCAGAGGAGCGCGCAGTCCCCTTTCTTCGGCTCTGTTGGCGGTGTCTGTTCCCGTTCTTCAGAACCCCCCAACTCTGTCCCTCCTCGCACACCCCACTCCCTGCCGCCCCAGAGGTGCCAGCTTCCTCCCCGGCCCCTTGAGGATGGTAGCTGCAGCTGGGGCGAAGCAGCCGCCACCCGACTTCAAAAAGCTAGAGGAGTAACAACTCCCAATTCTGTGCGGAGCCCCCGCACCAGGAGGAGAGGGGTCGCCGACAGGCTTCTCCAGGCAGCGCCCCACCCCTGCGGGCGGGTGCGTGTATCATTAACCTCAGCCTGGCGGGACTTCATTCTCCTGAAGTACTGGTGTGACTTCTAAGGAGAGGGAGCCCCACCGGCTCCGGGCGATGTGTGGGGGTGGGGTCCGGGGAGGAGGTGCAGAGGCGTCTCCGGGGGTGGTGGCGACTCTGGCACCGGGAGGATTTATGAGTCTCAGGAATGTGAGGCGTAAGCTGGCTTGTGTCTGGGAACGGGAGGGGAGGATTCGGAGGAAAAGAAAGGGCTGGACGAAGGTGTGGAGAGAGTAGCCTGGTGTCGCAGGGCCCTGCAGAAGCCAACAGAACTCACCAGGGACAGGTGGTCTTGCCCTGTGATTGCCTGTCTCACTTCAGTCTCCTGGACACCAAGCTGACTGGTTGCTTTTTGCCCATCTTTGGTGTTTCCCCAAACGGTCCCAGTTTGGATCAGCTGCAGGAGGGGCAGTAACAAAACAGGAGTTGTGATGAGAGCCTTGTGTCCCCAGAGAGTGAAGGAGGGGGAGGCCGGAGGGTGCAGACTAGGGGGAGCAGAGCCTGGGCCTCCCAGGGCCCGGTTGGCTTGGGCCAGCTCTCCACCTGGTGGCAGCGTGTGGCAGGGGCGTCTGTGATGCCGGCAGAAGCCTCTCTGGACAGAAAAAAGGCACCCTTCAGCCTTAAGGTAGAAGGTGGAGCCCCAGAGGACCAGCTGGTTTGGTGGAAGCAAAGGAAGTGAGGTCGCCAGAAGCCTTGTCCAGCCAGAGCTGGGCGCTGGCAATACCAGGGCTGCTAGGCTCGCGCTTCCTGCCTCTGCCAAGCTGGTGTTGGCAAGGATGGGGGAGGGGCCGGGGCATCCCTGGCAGGGGTTCGATACCAGGGAGTTGGAAACCATGACCTCTGATCCCAGGCAGGAGGATCTCGTTTGAACTTTGTGCTGAGCTGAGTGTAGCAGTTTGTCATTCCCTCTTTTTTTTTTTTTTTTTCTTTTTGGACTTTGGCACTGGCACAAGTAACCACCTCCCCGCTCCCCATCCCCCGCCCGAGATGCCGTTATGTTCAGCTCCTCCCCTTGCCCTTTTGATTTTTTGTGGGGGTTGTTTTGGTTGGTGTGGTTTTGGTTTTTGTTTTTGTGGTTTTTTTGGTCTATCTGCTGCTGGGTGAGGAAGGATCCTAGGGGAGCTGGAGGATGCCAGGGGCCTGGTGGCCTGACCCAGCCTGTGCTCTCCCACCATGCCATCTGGAAAAGCCAGTGGAGCTTGACTTTCTGCTGTCTGGGTGACCCTCAGAATCGGATTCCCCCAGCTGGTGATGGGACATCTGCATTTGTGCATATTTCTCAGGCCAGGAGAAGTAGTACGGTACCCTCCAGCTGGTCCTGGGGACACCATCACCAGGCCTCTTGGGGTTTCAGGTCCACAGGCAAGTCACAACTTCTCTGAGCCTTGGTTCTCCCATCTGTAAAGTGGGGAGTGTTGTCATACAGTGACCCCTATTTCCTCTAGGATTTTACGAATAGTGGGAAGTACTTGAGCCCCAGGTGGATGCTGAATTGAGCACCTTCTGCCCGGGCATTTGTGCCAGTCCCTCTGGTAGGAAATGCCCATGAAATCTGGTGTGGCAGCCATGCAGGTGACCTGCCCTGTCATTGCAAAAAAAAAAAAAAAAAAGTCAGTAAACATAGTAAAACTGACATTTTTCCTAAAGACATCTCACATAAGGAATTTGAGTTTTACTAATGAGTTTACTTAGCCTGAATTTGTTTGCAAAGTGGGGACTGTTAACGGTATCTTCATTGGTTCTCACACGTCCAAAAAGCGTTCAGTGGACAAGTGCCACTCAGAGATTGGGTGGCAGGTAATCTCATTGGGAAGACCACCCTGGGTGGAGAATCCTATAGGCAGAGGGTGTGGGATGATGCTTGTAGTACTATTGGAGGAGGAGGGGGAGGGATTTGCAGCTGTGTCCACCTGCTCCATTGGTAGCTTTCCTCACCCCCTCTGAAGGAGGAGCAGCAACACTCCTGCTCACAGCACCGCCCCTGTGTGGATGGGCCCCAAGGCCTGAGCTACCTCAAGCAGGAGTGACTTAACCTAGGCCTCTGTCTCCTCCTGTGTAAGTTGGGAGCATAGGGGCGGCTACACTGGGTGGGGGTTACATGGGGAGGTCCATAAAGGCAGTAGCTCCATGCCTGGCATGGAACCGCTCAGCAAATGTTGGTATTTGAGTTGGTAAGTATTTCACAGTGATTGTTACGTGCCCACTCTTGGGCTGTCAGCCCTGGTCCTGCCCCTCCTTGGGCAAGTGCTGCTGTGTCCCAGCCTGGCGCTGTCTGAATGCTCGGTCGGAGGTCAGTGGTCTGGAATAATCAGAAGGTGCTCCACAGCCTTTCCCAGTCTGGCAGCCCGACAAGACCCTTCATCAGTCTGGGAACCTGTCACTTCTCTTCTCCATGAGGCACACTGCAAAACCATTCACAGCCCGCAGAGCCTTTTCTCGACCCTGCAGGCAGAACGAGCTTTTTCTTTGCTCTCCTTCCTCCTCCTCCTCCCTGTCCTCTGCATCTTTTATGGCTATGAGCACACAACAATCAAATCACCTGTTCATGATCTTGACCCACTGCAATGGTGAGGAGGGTGAAGGTTGTGGCTGCTTTTGTGTTTACATCCCTGGTGCTGTGCCTGGCGCAGAGCAGGGAGGGGCTCACATAATTTTTGAATGAACAAGTGCATAGTAGCCATCAGGCACTTTTATCCTAATTCATCTCGGTCCAACACCCCCAGACATCGAAATTCCAGACAGAACCTACCTACTCCTTTCTCTTGCCTGCTAGCAGCTTCCGTTTGGGGAGTAGAAAGGTAAAATTGTCCATTGTTCCCTGCAAACCTCAGCTCCTACTTCTGTGAAATGGGAACACCAGAACCCACCTTGCAGGGTTTGGGGGAAGTTTGATGAGATGATAGGGGTGTGTGTGTCAGTGCCTAGCTTGAGGTACATTCTTGCCAGACCTGACTGACCCTGATCCCAGAGGCAGAAACAGTGCAGGCCGGGGACCCTGGCTGGCTCAGTCCATGGAGCTTGTGACTCTTGGTCTTGGGGTCGTGAGTTTGATCCCCACGCTGGGCACAGAGCCTGCTTAATAAATCCCGGGCACCTAGATGGTTCAGTCAGTTGAGTGACTGCCTTCAGCTCAGGTCATGGTCCTGGGATGGAGCCTTGAGCCCTGCATCGGGCCTTCTGCTCAGTGGGGAGTCTACTTCTCCCTCTCCCTCTGATCCCCCTTACTCAGGTCAGTCATACTCACTCTCAAATAAAATCTTAAAAATAAATAAATAAAATTTAAATTAAAGACAAAAGGAACAGTGCAGGCATCCCAGGCAGCAAGGTGGGTGAGTGGGTGGGCGCGATGCACTGGCAGCCTCCCAACCTCCGGCCCAGGATACGCGGGCCATTTCCCACTGGCAGGTTGGAGTTTGGGAGGGCAGAAGAGAGTCTGCGCTGTAGGATGTTTGGATTTGAAGTAGACAGGGTATGTGATGGTGTGAGCGTGGTTCCTTCTCTGAAGCCACAGATGTGAGATTTCTTCTCCCCTGGTTCCTACCTTCAGCTTCCTATGAAGTTAAATCAATAATTCTGGTGAGAATTCTCTTGGAGACAAAATGGGGCACTCTCCGTATGTCTAGATGTGGGCCGTTCTCTTCGTCTCCAGAGTTCTCATCCCACGGGGCCCTGGGGAGGTGAGGGACCACTTAGGAATTAGAGATGCAGGCCTTCTGCAGACAGATGGCAGAGTTCTCAAGGCCGGTATGAGATGCTCTGCTTTTTGCTGCTCTGAGATGAAGTCAGCCCCGCGGGGAAGGAAATTCAGTTCTAGTGCAGCCTTGTGTCCTAAAGATACTGATGGATTTCCATGGTTCCCCTATGACAGTCATGCAAGTTAGGTCTTAGTTTCTCCATTTTTGTGAGCGGACAGTGATTGCTCAGTAAATGATGACTATTACTAGTGCCCGGCAGTGTGCTGTGTGCTAGACATGCTTTGTGTCGGGGCATCTGGGTGGCTTAGTCCATCCGAGTGGCTCATCCACTCGGACGCCAATCAAGCATCCGGGTCTTGATTTCCACTCAGGGTCATCTCAGGGTCGTGAGATCAAGCCTCAAATCTCTCTCTCTCTCTCACATAAATCTCTAAAAAAATAATATGCCTTATGTCATTCAATCTACAAAACTACGGCATGAGGTAGATACTAGTGCCCGTGTCCCCCTGGAAACGGAGTCTTGGTCAGTTCAGGTGGGGCAGCCCCACGTGGACAGGGGTTATTACCCCAATTCTCTCCAGTGCCTGCATAGCCACTCAGCCATGCAGTTGGGTTGTACTTGAGGGCCCGACTGTCCAGCTGGGGGTCTCTGACCATCGCATTCTGGGCTACATAAGAGCCATCACAGTGAGTGGAATACATTCACCAGCTCCTTGCAAGGAAGGGTCCCTGTAGCTTCTGTCTCTTGGGGGTATCCTTTGTGGCATCACAGGAAAGTGCGTCAGCGCAGAAGTGGCCTGGCTCCTGGCCCCACCCATCTCTGATGGGCTGGGATCTGGAGCCCACCCACCAAGTCTCTACCTTACCCTAACACCCCCCCCATCCTAAGAACCCATCCTTGCTGGCTCTGGGGCTTCCCTGCAGCACAACCCCCCCCTCCCCGGCCCCGCCCCCCAAGGCCAACCTTGACCTATTGGCCTTAGCCTTGCCTCACCCCTGAAGTAGGACAGCTCACCCTGTCTCCAGCCCTCTGGGCAATGTTTAGGTTCCTATGCCCTACAAAAGGGCCACTCCCTCATTGCTGTGTTGTCTGGAGGCTAGACCTCTGACTTCCAGAGTCAAAGGCTCCTGCCCTCCTGGGTGTGTTACAAGGTTGTGGTGCCCAATTCAAGTGTGTGTGTGTTGGGCTGGGGTGATGTAGAAATGTGTTTGGGGGCGGCACCTGAGTGGCTCCGTCCGTTGAGTATCCCACTGGTGATTCTCCACGCTGGTCACGATCTCAGGGCCTTGGGATAGAGCCCTTGGGGTGGGGCTCTGTACTCAGCACAGTCCGTTCGAGATCCTTGCTCTCCCTCTCCCCCTGCCCCAACTTGCGCATGCACCCCCCAAATAAATAAATCTTAAAAAAAATTGGGGGGCGGACAGCTTGAGAGTTGGGAGTGAGACCTCTAGAATATCAGCAGACCCTGGTGGCAGCCACTGGCCACGTATGGCTCTTCTTAGCACTTGAACTGTGCAGGTCCCACTTGAGATGTGTTGGAAGTTAGAAATGCACACCAGATTTTGAAGGCTTCCTACAACCCAAAAGACATAAAATAACACTGTTAATAATTTTGAAGTGGAGTACCTGTTGAAATGATAGCAGTTTGTGAGATATGATAGCATATTATGTGAGATAAAGTCATTGTAATTAATTTCTAATTACTTTTTTTTACTTCAATGTGACCCTGGGAAATTTTTAATTGCCTCCCTGACCGACACTGTGTTCCTATTGGACGTGCTGTTCCCCATCTGAGTTCCGAGCCTGACTTCTCCTCCCCTCCTCTGTGGACTTGAGCGGTTGATGTGATCTTTTTGAACCTGAGTTCCCTCATCTGGGAAGGAGGGCAGTCATACCTTCTTCACAATATTGGAATTAGGTTTGAATGAGAAAATGTACATATAATCGCGGTGTGGCCCTTGGCCCACAGTACGGGCTCAGTAAACAGTAGCTTCTATTTGTTATTTTAATAGAGCCGCAGTTACACAAGCTCTCTGAAGGTCTTTGTCCCTTCAGGACGGCCCTTAAATCCAGTGACTTCTGGGAAGGAGGGTGACGAAGAAGAGGGGATGAGGGAACAGTGGCTGCCGAGCGCTCGGGCTTGGGGCGGCCAGCCTGGAGGGAGTCCAGCCAGGCAGCAGCCCACGTACCAGCCTGCTCCGTCCCAGGCTTGCCCAGCCCTGGGGAGACCTGAGCCAAACTCCTTCGGATGGGTCTCTGGCCAGCACCGGGAGGAGAGAAGCTGGCGCAGGGCCCCTGCGTGGGGCGTGAGAGAAGCAGCTCCCACTTGACCGTAGGTCTCCCTCCCAGAGCCCACCCAGTCCACCCAGATCACCCTGCTGGGGTCCTGACAGGGGCCGTCCCACTGAGAAACAGGAAGGCCAAGATCAAGGGCTAGAGCTTTGTCACAAATGGAGATGGCCAACATCCCTGTCTGCACAGACCTGGGTGGGGAAGGTCCTGTGGGCACGGGTCAGTGGCCGCCGAGCCTTTTCTGTACCTCGGGTGAGGAGAAGATGCCTCTAGCCTCGAGCTCTGGCCACTGGCCAACAGTCTGAGCTCCTGGTCACTTCCCAACCTGCCCTGAGGACAGTGCCCCCTTGCTGCCCAGTCACATGTCACCCTCAGGCTAGGCCAGCTCTCGCCATCCATCATGGCTTCCTTGAAGAGCTGGCACCAGACCCGAGCTGTGTCTCTAGAGTTCTGTGGAACCACGGACCTGCCTCCCAGGGCAGCTGCTGGGCTCTTCCTAATGCCCAGCGTCCCCCCCATCCCACCCCCCGCCAGAAGCACCAGGGCTCCTTCTGCCCACCCCCCTGTCCCCTTGTTGCTGGGGCTGCTCTCCCTGGGGCAGCAGGCTTCAATCTTATCTGCGTAAACAAGAGCCTTGGCTGGGCTGGGCTGGGCTGTGTTGGGGGAGGGGCAGTCTGGGAAGGTGAGGGTCACCTCTGTTGTTCCCCTAGCCACCCTGGTGGTCTGCCGGCTCTAACAGCCCATTCCTTCTGGGGCCCAGAGCTGCCTGGCCTTCTGGAAGGAGCCTGGCTGTTTTCTATAGGGCCCATCACCATGACACCGGCCAGGGAGGGGCCGGGCCCATTGGGGCGTTGGCCCCCAGCAGCCCTCCCCGAGGAGGAACAGGGAGCGGCCCTGGGCCTGCTCCCCAGAGACGGGCACTGGGATTAGGGTATCGACTTTCCTCGGCTTTCCAGGTGGTTGCTGGTGGCGCCTATTGAATTCCGTGCCCGCCGTCCGCTCCCTGGGCTGCGTGGGTGGAGGTGATTGGGCGGCCACGTGGGGCCAGGCTGGGCTCCCTGGGAGAGAAGGAGGAAAGGAGCGGATGGCCACGGGGGCCACGGGGGCCCGTGACAGGATTCGGGACAGCCTGCCAACCTGGGGGGCGGGGGGGGAGGTTCCAGGAGAAGAGTCTGAAGGCAGCTGTCCTGGCAAGCTCTTTTCTGGAAAACTTGTCTGGTGTTGCCTGGAAGACTCAGTCCCACCCCCCAGGCACCCCATCTCATTTGCGCTGTCCTTTGGCCACCACTGCCTCTTGTTCCTTCCTCTTGCTTCCGAGTCTCCCCCAGGTGCCTCATGAGCAGGTCCTGATTTCTGCTTCTGACCTGTCATGGTGTCTGGGATCCCTGCCTGGCACTCTGAACGCTCTGAGGCCATGCTCCCCTTGAAGACCCCTCCCCACCCCCAGCTCTGGACCCCTCCTGAGCCCCTGGGGGCCTCACAACCAGGAGCAAGATCAGCTGGACTTTCCAGCTACCCCCTTTTCCCCAGAGGCAGAGCCCAGGTCCTACTTCAGCTCTGGGGGTGCGGGCCCAGGAGCAGCAAAGGCCAGGCTCTGCCCCGGTCCCTGCCCCCTTCCCACCAGATCCCCAGGGAGGCTGCCCCCGCCCCCCACAATTCCTACAGGACAGCCTCCACCCTGGTCTGCTGGGATGGGCTGCTTTGATGGGCTGACTCGGCATCTGGCAGGGACACCTCCTGGAGACAGCTGGGGGAGGGGTGGAGAAAAACAGCCTGGTTTCCTGGAAGGACGATGAGCCCCCTCCTCTCCCTTGGGTAGGAGGGTGCTGGATGGGGCCCTATAGGTGTCTGAACATGTCAGAAAACCCCCTGGAGCTTCCTGTCCCCCTGCTCAGACACCGCCAGAGGGTCGGAGCAGGTCCCAGTACCAGGGAAAGGGAGCAGTGGGGAGCTGAGTCCCATTTCCTCCAATCCCACGGCTTGGGACTGGCGGCGGGGAGTGAGGTTCAAAGCAGGCCCTCCGGGCCTTAATGACGGGCCTCCGGGAAACATGCCCATGTGGGGGATCAGGAAGAAAAGCCTGCAGCCCTGACTGCTCTGCTGGCCAGGAGCTCTCCCCGAACCGCTAGGCTGCCCCAGCCCAGGCCTGCCCACTGCTGCATTGCTTATCCCAAGCTCGGGCTGGAGCCGTGGCCGCAAGAGGCCTTGAGGACCCGGAAGGAAGGCTGTGGTTTCATCAGCGGCCGGCCGCCTCCCAGCAGAGCCTGCGCCGCCGTGGGAGAGCAGCCCATGTTTATGACTCCTGCTGAGGCCTCCTCCCAGTCTGGACTTGGGTCCTTCGGAGCCACCCCATGGATGGTGGGAGGAACACGGGGTCCAAGTCAGAGACCTTGTGAGCGCTCCGGCTCCTCCACTGTGCAGCTCGCTGGGTGACATCGGGCCGTGGGCTTGACATCTGGACTCTCGGTTTCCCGGCCTTGAGAATGGGGGTGCCCGGCCCCAGCCAGGTTGCGATGGGAAAGATGACTCTTTGGAATGAGAGGAGGTGGGGAGGAGCGGGACGGCAGAGCTGCACGGTTCTCAGGGTGATTGCGGGCTCAGGGTGATTGCGGGCTCGGCCTGGCTGGGGCAGAAAGCTGAGCCTGCCTGTGGTGGCAACTGGTCAGACCTGTTCCTGCTCACCTGGGCCTGGGGGAGGGCTGGGCTGGCAGCTTCGTGGCGGGATTAGCTGGAGGGGAGAAGAGCCTCACTCACTTTATCAAACAGGATCCTGTGGGGGCTGCCGGGGGGATAAGCAGCCGCTGGGAGGAGGGGGCCCCTCCTGGAATTGGACCCTGTTGACAGGGAGAGTTGGGGAGAAGAGAAGATGCTTTGCAACCACTGGGGCTCCCCTCTGCCCCCCCCCCTTTAATGCTTGCTTCTCTGGCTTTGCTACTATATGGGATGAGGGCAGCCTGCTGAAGGAGAAACCAGGGAAGGGCCCACGGCCTCTGGCCCAGATCAGGGTGAGATACGGGTCCAGCCATCACCTCTTTCCTGTCTTCCTCTCCACAAACCCCACCAACATCCTGAAACACAGAAAGACCTGCCCGGGCAGTTAAAGGAAGGCAAAGTCACCCTCCGGCCACCCCCGCCCCCCATGAGACTGAAAGGGTGGGGAGCCCCACATGGCAGCTGCCTGCTGGGACTGGCAAGTTGGGGCAGGAGGCCCCTAAGCCCTCCTCTCCTTCCCTGCCTCCCCGGCCAGCCCTGCTCCCAGCTGGGGACTGGCGACTCAGAGCAGCCTGGCCCGCACCCTACCCCCCAGAATCTCCCTTCCCGGCTTAATGTGACTCATCAGTAGGGTGGCCAGCGCTGGGAAAGTCTGCTCAGGCACAGGGATTTTGAAGTTGCCAAGTGTTCCCACCTATGTGAATTCTCTCACTTGGCCTCCCCGCGACCCTGGCACCCTATGAATGAGGAACTCGAGGCGCAAGAAGGAAATTACTTGCCCCAGGTCACATAGCTAGTAGGTGGGGAAGCTGACACTGGGGCGGGGGCCTTGACTCCTCTGCTCGTGGCCTGGGGGTCACTGGGCACTAGCAGGCTGGCTGCTGCAGCTCCAGGCCTGGAAGGAGAGGGAGAGGGACCCCCAAGTCAGGCCTTGGGCTCAAGCTTCTGGCTGAGGTTTCAGTTGCTTGGCCTGCGCACACCCGGATTCCCTCCGTTGTGTAAATGGGTCCGAGGGCTGCAGCGTCTAAGCTAAGCGGCTTAAGTTGGACCAAGGATGGTGAAAACCATTCTCAGCCGAGTGTACAAGCGCTGGAGAGAACTCTGCCTGGGCCCTTTCAGTCCCGACTCTGGCAGGGCCGTGGCCACAGCCACGCTGGGCTCTCCCCACAGCCCAGCCCTGCTTCTCATAGCCCTTTCACCATGCAGGCTTCCCCAGCAGGGTCTTTGGGGTTCTGCTGCTGCCTTTGCCCCCAGCCTTCTGCTGGCGGGGGTCCTTGTCCTGTCCAGGACTCCTTACTGTGATTCCCCCAGGTCTGGGGTCATCTGGCTGCCTGCTTCCTTTATGCTGGGCTGTTTGGCTTGGATGGGGAAAGGCTTTACTGTAAACACACTGACCAGCTTTCAGTAAACACCCTGTCTCCGCTGCTGCAGAGAACTGGGTACCAAGGGGCTCAGAACCCCCAGTCACCCAGCCAGGCTGGCAGCGGTGCCACCCCAACCCCAGAGGGGACCAGACAGAACTTCTACTGGGGAGGCATAAGGTAGCAATCAAAATAACACAATTAACCTCAGAACATCACAAGGGAAGGGACTCGAGTTAATCTGGTCCCGCCTCCCATTTGCCAGAAGGAGGTGACTGGCTTGGAGGGGGCACCTGGGCAGTGTGTGACAATGCCAGGTCTTCTGGGTTCCAGCCCAGCATCTCTCAGATTGCTGTGTGGGAACCTGCAAACTTGCCTTAGTCCCATGTGTTCCTTGTGGGGGAGGGGAAGGGGTCTGGCACCAGGCTGGGAGGGCGGGACCTAACAGGATGGAGAATGGCCACGGATCCTCCTCTGTCCCCACAGCGGGAGCTGCGGCCTCGGCTCTGCACCATGAAGAAGGGCGCCAACGGCTACGGCTTCAACTTGCACAGCGACAAGTCCAGGCCGGGCCAGTTCATCCGGGCAGTGGACCCAGACTCACCTGCCGAGGCCTCAGGGCTCCGGGCTCAGGACCGCATCGTGGAGGTAATGCTTCCCAGCCTCTTCCCAGGCACCTGCTTCCTGCCTACCTCCACACAGACAAGCATTCCTGGGGCAGCCATCACACCGCCTGCTCCTTGGTTGGCGCAAGGGGTCCAGGGAGCCCAGATGGAGGGAGGGAGGGAACCAGAGAGGGGAGAATCATGGTGGGTGGGTGGGCCGGAGGGCGGGCAGGAAGGGCGATGGATGGCCGATAGCCTAATTCCCTCCCCCCACCTTCTCTGGGTTCTTATTGACGGAGAGAGACACTCAGTAGCCCAGGATCCACCCAGCCCTTCCAGTGGACATGTGGGGTCACCTACAGAGTGTCCCTACTGCCTGAGGCCTCCGTGGTGGCAGGTGCACTCAGAACTCTTTGTGTGGTGCTCGGGAGGAAAGGAAACGTGAACCCTCTGCCATGGGCGAGCCCCAGAATCTCAGTCTTAGAACCTTCGAGCTAGAAGAACCGCTCTCCCAAGACTTCTCATTTTACACGTGAGCAAACCACGGCCCAGAGCGGAAAGTCGGACACAAGTACATAGAAACGCTCAGGCCCATCCCAGGCCTCGCCGATCTTTCCTGTCCTTCTGTCACAGCTGTGTTTGTTTAGTCTTTTCTGGATATTTTCTTTGGCTTTTTCTCACGTGTCCTGCCTCTTCATTTGATTGTCAAGTGGGAGGACCACTTGGCTTCTAGTTCAGGACTCCCAGGCCAGGTGGGTTTCGTGTCCCCAGACTGCCAGCTGGCTGAGGACAGGAAGAGGACCCTTCACACCACCTCCA
This sequence comes from Mustela nigripes, assembly GCF_022355385.1. Taxonomy (NCBI): domain Eukaryota; kingdom Metazoa; phylum Chordata; class Mammalia; order Carnivora; family Mustelidae; genus Mustela; species Mustela nigripes. Next base: position 6,205,994 of record NC_081572.1, on the reverse strand, counting down.
CCTGCCCCCCTAAAACTGTGCCAGTAACCCCTGACCTCCCCTCCCCCCACAACAGGTGAATGGGGTCTGCGTGGAGGGCAAGCAGCACGGGGACGTGGTGTCCGCCATCAAAGCCGGTGGGGATGAGACCAAGCTGCTGGTGGTTGACAAGGAGACTGATGAGTTCTTCAAGAAATGCAGAGTGATCCCATCTCAGGAGCACCTGAGCGGTGAGCAGCGGAAGCCCCGGGGTCAGGGACGTTGGTGGCCAGTGCTCTAGATCTCACTGTGTCCTGGCTGACGGGTGGACAGTTTCCTGTTTAATAGCTTCCTCCCCCTCCCTCAGGGGAGTTTGGGGAAAAGAGGGGCCTGATGTCGGGAGAGGAAGCCGGGATGGCAGTGGACGGGCTTGAGCCATCACGAGGGATGGTGAGACTGGGCGGACGGAGGTACTTATTCCCAGACCAGAGCCTCAGCACTGAAGGGAGGCCTCCGTCCCAGCCCCTGCCCCCCTAGTAGTAGGTTCTCCAGGCAGCGCTCATGCAAGGGAAGGGTTAACTCCAGCTTTGCTTGGTCAGATCAGAGTCCAGTGACAGGGGCCCCCTGCCTCCCCTCCCTTCTCAGGTTGTCTTGGAAACCCAGGCTCACTGGCTCTAGACGCCAGTGGGTGCCTCCTTGGTCCCTGGTTCCCGGGCCCCTGCCCTCCCCACCCCACCCCCAACACGCTGCCAAGCCTGGCACCTCCTTCTGCCCAAGCCCCAGCCCAACGGTGCCAGGCTGCTGCTGGAGGGCAGGAAGGAGTTAAGCAAAGCTCTTCTCCCTGGTGTGGACTTTCTCCCTGGAGAGATGGCTCCTGGGGAAGGCGAAGTAGGGTGGGTGGGACCTCTTTGGACTTTGCAGTGGGCAGGGCCTCCCTAAGGTTGTCGGGGGGTTTTTAGTTGTAGGGGGTGATCCACCTAAAGGTCCTGGCACAGACTTCACCTCTGGGTGGAGGGGTCAGGTGGACGCAGACTCCAGGCCTGGGAGGTAGAGCACCGCCGTATCCTTGTTTCCCGAGTTCACAGAAGCTATAGATAACTCAAGATAGTCGCCTTCCTCCGTGAGGGGGAGATCCAGGCCCTCGAAGCTCCATCCTTGCTCTGGGTGGAGATTCGGATTCACAGCTGCTGAAATACCTTCCCCTGAGGCCTCCAGCTTCCTTCCCCCACCTACCCCTAAGGAATCAGCCCTCAGACATTCCTTCTTCTTATCTCTGTGGCTGGGTGGGATGGGCCCTGAGAATCTTGGTGGTGATTGTGGGGATTGTAGCCTCTGGCCTGAGGAGCCACACAGGGAGGGGCCTGAGGGCAAGTATCCTTCCCAGGTATTGAGGGGGGGGTGTCTCCAGGCTGCCCTCCACTCCTCCCAGCTGGGTATACCTGCCCCCCACAGAGAAGAACGCCCTCCCAGCAGCTGCCTCCTGACCACCGGAGACAACCAGGGGGTGGGGGTGGGGAGTGGGTGAGGGTCCCCGTGTCCCAGCGATCCCGTGCTCAGCCACTATGGGGAGAGGGTGGGTAGCAGTAGGGGGGAAGTGGTGAGTCAGGTATGCCTGAAGTCCAGGCCCCAGGAAAGATGCACGTTGATAGGGAAGAAAGAGTCCGAAGAAACCCACACAGTCTGACCAGCCCCAGCGGTAGAACAGTCCCACCTACAGCCAGGCGGGGCCCTGCCTCAGCCCAGCGAGGGGGGACCCCAGGCTGGTGTTCTCTCCTCCTGAGCACCCCGTCAACCTGCACATTGGCAAGCAGGAGTGGGGATGATTTTCTCTTTTCGGTGAGGCCGCTGCTGCCCGGAGTCGGGGGTGTGTTTCCCACTCTGGTGCCCAGGCCTGGGGATCTGCATTTCTGACATGCTTCCCAGATGATTCCTAGGCAGGCAGCCTGGAATTTCCTCCCCCTGAAGGACAGCAGTTTTTCCAAATTGTTCATGACCCATCTGTGGTTCGTGAGATCTAGCTAGCAGGCAAAGACTAGCGTACTACTTTAAACGAAACTGAATTGAAAATACAGGAGAGCATTACGAGGTGGTAAGGGTGTGTGTTGCTTTGTGAAGCTTGTTCGCTGAGGTGTGTGTGTGCCGGGTCACCAGGATGGCAGCCGTACTGCAGGAGGGCTGCAGTCAAGGGACTCAAACACTCACATAGGGCACAAGGTCTAATTACGGGCCAAACCCGGCAGCTGTCCCTCCTCCTCTCCGGGCGCCGCTCCAGCCACATCCCCCAGAGCTTCTGGACTCACCTTGCTGGTTTCTTGTTTTTTCTCCCCTTCTCCTAGGTCCCTTGCCTGAGCCCTTTACCAACGGGGAGATTCAGAAGGTAAAGGCAAGACCCCCTGATGCTCCTCTGGCCCGCAACAAGCCAGGGGCTGTAGGAGAAGGGTTGGAAGGCAGCACGGCTGGGACAGTGGGCCGTTGGGCTCAGGTTGCGGCCCCCTCCTGAGCCCGGAGCTGTGGAGCTGCCGGCAGTGCCCCCCTCAGCCCCTGTGTGGAGCGCTTAGGCAGGAGGGAGAGGAGAGGCCTGGCGGGGCCCCTTGCAGCCCGCTATCCTGGTGACAAGCCCCGCCTTCAGCTCCCCACCGTACAGAAGAGGCCATTCTTCCCCCCAAGAACAGAGCTTCAGTGTCTGGACGCACGCCGCCTGGGCCCTGCCACTTCCAGTCTGGGTTGGAAGAACAAAGCCCCTCCTCCCCTCCTCCCTGGGCAGAAGGGAAGAGAAGGCCGCGGAGGCTGGGGAAGAGATGGTGGGGCCTGGTGCCGGCGGCGGCCGCAGAGGAGCCCAGGCAGAGGCTGAGCACCAAGCTGAAGCCTTGGCCAGGACCTTCACTCTGGGACAGGCTGACTCCGAGGCCGACCACAGAGCTGGAGCTTTCTACAGGGCCTGCTCAGAGGGTTCCCATCCCCAGGGGCTACTGCGGTGGAGGGAGGGTGGCCTTGGGTCACCTGAACCTTCTGTCACCCCATCTGTGGGCCTAGAACTCTCATCCCTCTTATTCCTCCAAAGCCCTTCTTAGCTGCTTTGGGGTTAAGGTTTCAAGCTTCCTGGGGTCAAGTCCAAGGAAGCAGGTGGGCTGCAGGAAATTCAGGGAGTATCACAGTTCCCTGTGCCAGGCAGAGGCCCCTGGGATCCCCACACCCCCCTCAAAGCCCCTCCACGGTCACTGGCCCAAAAGGCTAGTCGACGCTGAAGGCTACTTTGGGAGAGCTGGGGGGTGGGGGGTGGGGGCATGTGAGCAGTTTAGCTAATCCCACGGTGGTCCCTCCCACTCGGGTGGTAGAACCAGCCTGCCCTCTGATCCTTAGAGGAATGTGAAATGTCAATCCCCAAGGCTGGCCAGCCAGCCCCCCCAACCCCCTACACTCTCCTACAGACTAAGGCAGTGTGGCTTCTGGGTCGATGGGAAAGGCTTGTGTGGGGTTTCTCAGACCAGGGCACCTGTTCTCCCTGGAACACACTTCCTTGTTGAGGACCTCCCCACCCCATCCCTTGCCAACCCACACTCCTCTTCTCTGTGCCAGGAGAACAGTCGTGAAGCTCTGACCGAGGTGGCCTCTGACAGCCCCAGATCAGCCCTGGCAAGATCCACCTCCAGTGATACCAGTGAGGAGGTAGGCTGTTGGCTGGGTGGGCAGAGGGTGGCACTGAGTTACAGGAAGCCCATTCCCAGGCCACGCTCGTTCCTGGCACACCAGCCTGCCTTGGAGGTCACATGCTGTGCCACGTTCTGTCCTTGTGACCTGGCTTCCCTGGGCACTGCCCCAAGGGAGCCACCTTGCTGAGGCTGAGGACCGGGGCGCCTGGCCGGGCACTGACTCCCTCCCTCTGCTGCCACCTCCTCTTCGCAGCTGAACTCCCAAGACAGCCCCAGGAAACAGGACTCCACGGCCCCCTCGTCTACCTCCTCCTCCTCCGATCCCATCTTGGACTTCAGCGTCTCCCTGGCCGTGGCCAAAGAGAGGGCCCATCAGAAGCGCAGCAGCAAGCGGGCCCCGCAGATGGACTGGAGCAAGAAAAATGAGCTCTTCGGCAACCTCTGAGCATCCTCCTGCCGGTGCCCAGGAAAGCTGGGCGGGCCTGGCCAGCCCCCAGGCCCCAGCCCTGCTCCCTCACCCTCCTCCTCACTCACTCCCTGCTCCTCCTCCAATCAACACTTAAATCAGCACCAGCACCCTCCCTGCCCCCACCCCCATCGGTGAGTCTGATTTTTCTAGAGAAATAAGCTCTTCCCTTACTTCTGGAAAGGTGAATGTGTTTCCATCCTGCCCCGACCAGAAAGCAGACTCCTGCTCCTCCTCCGGGAGTGCTCCAGCCCCTTGCCACTCCCCAGGGACCTCACTGGAACGCACACCAAGCAAGGATGGGGGGGACCTGGCGAGAGGTCCCATTCCCTTGCAACCCCAAGTGATGACCAAGTCCGGGGTTGGTGAGGATCCCCAGTGACAGCAGTGACACTGCGGAACGGACAGGGGTCCATCTTCCTCAGAGCCATGGCTTGGGCATCTTATTTTCGTTCATTTGATTTTTTGAGTGCAGTATCAGAATTTAGAGGGATTTCTGTGTCCTTAATTAACATGATTTGTCAGGTTGTTGCATCCAGGACATAGCATCAACCTCGACCTTGAACTTCATTCCTGCCCTGGAGCCCCGGGCAGCATGGGGCAGGTCTGGCTACCCCCTGCCCAGCCACCCTAGTGTAAGGAAACTCCATCAAATTCAGCTGGCTTCCATCCTGCCTCCGCCTCTGTGTCGTCTTTTAGAGCTCTGGGTGTCCCCAGGGCGGCCTCTAACCGAGGGTGGTGTAGTCCAGGCTTCTGGAACTCTGACAGGGGAGTAGTACCACGTGGGCGGCTGTATGCTGAGGGCTGTAGCTGCCTGCGTGCTACCTGTGGGAGTGGGACCTGCCCAGCTCCTGAATGGATGCAAAGGCTGCCTGCCTACGCCCCCCCCCCCCACCCACCCCTGGCAAACCTTCAGGTAGGACGTGGGAGGGGAGGTTGACATGCTCCGAGGACCTCATGCACTTTCTGATTCAGGAGCACAGAACTGGTGAAGGCCCCAGAGGAGCTGCATGCAGAATGCAGAGAGGGGCTTCAATCTCTTCTACTCGCGGCCTGCGGGGTGCAGGGGCAGCCTGGGGCTGGCAGCAGATTCACCATCTCATCTGGCTGTGGACACGACCAGAGCGCAGCTGTCCAGGACAGGCTCCGTGGCAGGTGGGGTGGAGGGGGCTTTCCAAGGGCAAAATACCTGCTGCTCAAGAGATCAGGTCTTTCCCACCGCTGGCACCTGAGGCCACATCCTGGACGTCTGCTAGGGTAGCCCACAAGGGCTGAGGCTGCCAGGCCCGGAGGTGCTTGGGCGGAAGGGAGGCTGATGCTCAAGGAGACCGCTAACCAAAGAGGACCCAGGGAGCCCCTGGGGTTCAGAGAAAGCTGGGGCACATCTGGTCACCTTGGCCTCTTCAGTTTAGATTCCCACCAGCCTTAAGAGAAACCATTCAAAACCTTTTCATAGTATCCTGGCCTTAGACCTGGCCCACGCCCTCCCAACTTTGCCTCTAGCCTGTGACTCCTGGTAGAAGCCCCTGCCAGGTTAAGCAAGGCCTGAAGACTGCTCCACGGGGCAGCAGAGGGGACCCTCCCCCAAACTGGGGGCCCCTGATAGAGCAACAAACTATCACTGAGGGACCAGACACGCTACAAACTGTCCGTGCCCAGCAAGCAGAGTCAGACTCTAGTTTCCCATCTACATGGAAGTGTTGGAATACACGTCTGCATGGGGACGGGGCAAGGAAGGGGTGCTGGGAGCCGAGGGCCCCAGCCACGTTCTGGCTCTGCTACCTTAAGCAACGTCAATGCAAATCATCTGAAGGTTTCCCCCCTTTGAGATTATGGGGTACCTTTAAAGGTCTCTTCCATGGCCACGTTTTGAAACCTGTTTGGCCTCAACAGCCACCCATATGACGGGACAGGTGGGAGTTGAGGGATGTCCCGTGTCCTGCTGCTAGGCGGCCCCTGCCATCCGAAACCTGTGCTTCTGGCGCCCCCTTGTGGGTTTGTGAGGCGCAGCTCCTCCCAGAGGCCGAAGAGCAGAGTGTGGGGAGGTCGGAGGTCCCTTTGGGAAGGTACACAGAGCGGCTTCTGCTTTCTCCGGCAGCCCTTACAGCTCAGCAGAGGCTCCAGGGTTCACCAGCAGAGGGAGCTGCGCCCACAACGCTCCCGGGTCCAAAGAGGAGGGAAGACAAGGGTTTTGCCCACATTCTGAGCCACCTAGCTCATTCCCTTCCAAACTTCTGGGATCACGCTCAGCGTGCTGCTGCAGGATGAAAGCAGACTGCGCTCTTCCTGCCCTGACCCCACCCCCAACCTCACTGCGCATGGGCCCAAAGAAAAAGCCAGACAAGGTGCCGTGCAGTGCGGTTTACTCCCAGCCAGGGCCGCCTCCACAGGGTGCCTCTGGCCTTCCCTTCACCAGGCCCCCAGTCGCCTCTGCTCCCACCACCACCCTGCCTCCTGGGGCTTCACGCTGTCCACTCCAAGTTCCAAGTCCAGGGCTGGCCAGGAGGATGGGCTGTTTCGGAAGTCACTCATCCACACGACCAGCCTGAGGGAGGCCAAGGCTGGTCCAGCCCAGAGTCCGAAGCGCCCCACAGGAAGAGTCACAGGCTACAGAGGGGCCAGGTGCACAGTGCCCCGAAGCCCCCAACGGTTCACCTTGTGTTACGGAACTCTGCTGTACTGTGTGGTCCCAGCACCCCCATTCACATGGGGCGGCTGCTGACAAGGCCAGCTGTCACTGGGACTGGGGCGACCCATCTCCATAGCACCTCTCTTCCACGTGGCTGGTCTGCTCCAGAAGCCACTGCCGCTCATGCTCGTTCACTGTCAGCCTGAGCGTCACCTCTTGGAAGACGCTGCTCACAGCCACCTGTGTGAGCAAGGGGGGGGGGGGGGGGGGGGGGGGCAGGTACAGCCACAAGCTCCAGCACCACCAGGCCCCACCACCTGCCTCAGGCCTTGCCCTTCCACCAGCAACATCCTCACCTGCTCAAAGTGAAGCTTCTGGAACATCCGGATACTCGGTTCATTTCCTTGCCCAATTTTAGCCTCAAATTTGGTCAGACCTAATTTGGTCACTCCTTCCAGAGAAGATGGGGGAGAGGGACGAGCCACAGAATGAAGCCAGCCCCTCACAGCCCCTGCCCTGCCCCTCCCACTTGGCAGTGCAGGCATCTGTCCCCTGGTCCCCACCCTCAGGCCTGAGGAAGGCCCCTCCCAACGTGCCCCACCCCCCAACCTGGGGCCTGACCATGCCCCCGCTGTCTCTGAGGCTTCCTCACCGTAAGACATCATCATGAGAACAGCCTCGGTGCCAAAGCCTCTGCGCCTGCAGCCGGGCTCTAGGAGAAACAACGGTAGTCACTGGCGGCGTGTGCCGGGCTCCACGGCAGGCAGAGCCGTGAGGCAGCCCAAACCTTGGTTCATCCTCAACTTGGACCGGCTGGTGCTATTACTGCCATTGAGCAGACAGGGAAATAGACAAAGAGAAGTCAAAATGACCCGCAAAGGGCTCCCAGCAACTCAACCCCAAAGCCGACCCTTTAACCTCAGTGTCCTGCCTCATTAGGACAGTCTTAGGGGAAGGCTGTGGACCAAGGAAGACACAGACTAGAGGGGCTCCTCCCGCAGCGTGGGGAGATCTTGGGAGGGTCCTCAGCACTCAGCGCCCCCAGCAGGAACAGGGCAGAATGAAGTCTGGAGACCACTTCCCCGCCCCCCGCTCCACAAACCAAAGGTTAAATTCACCCCTAAGCAGAGGACAGAAATAAAGCTGCCGACCAGGGGGGAATCACTGCCCGGAGAACCCTACGCAGTCCCGGCTGGCTCAGGGTGCAGCAGCTCCGCGGGCCAGAGGGAGGGAAGGCAGGGCCAGGCGGAACCAACCTGCAATCATGACCTCAATCTCCCCCAGGGAGGGGTCCCCCAGATCTGTGAGAAAGAGGTTTACGTCTCCCGCCATGCAGCTCTCTTCAGTGGTGCTCGGCCGGGCCTGCCACTTCTCTGCATCCAGCACAATGAATGTACACTCTGAAAATGAGGCAACACGGTTATCACCTACTCTCCCCGAAGAGGCGATGGGACCATAGTCTTCCTACCCAAACCACAGAACTGGAGAGCACAGTGGGCCAGGAGGAAAACGGGCCAAGCTTCCCTTAACTGATGACAAAGCCCTAAATTTGTCTTACGCGGGAAAGAATGGAGCCCCAACAGCAGCTGTATTCTCAGAGAGCAGGAACCACAACTGTGTTTGAGCAAGACCCGTGAGGGGCAGGGCCTCCAGGTACAGCCAGAGCCCTACACACTCTTCTTTCTCCAAAATCATTCCAAGTCTGATGTTGTGAGTGGGGGCAAAAGGCAGAAGCCTCGGTCATGGGGCCTGGCTTCCAGGAGCATCAGAGTAGGATGGTTTCTGGCACCTCCCAGACTTTTCAGGAAGGGTTTTTTTCACAAAGCTTCTGGGGCCCAGAAGGCTAGAGAAAGGGAGGGAAGCCGAGACTGCCTCGCCTCTGGAGCCAGCCCTCCCGCTGCCAGCCCGGCCCAGGGCCCGCGCTCCTCACTGTCCGCGTCCTCCCGCCAGCTCCGCTGCATGGAATGTTCCTGCTCCAGAGTCAGTGGCTCCGAGGCGGTCAGACGCCGCAGCTCCTCTGATCTCATCCACTCGTGGTACCTGCAGGGACAGGGGGATGGCCTTGGGCATGCAGGACTGACTCAGGAGTAGGGTCTGACATTTTCTGAGATGAAGAAGTGGATGGTAGGAAGCAGCAGCCCACGGGGCTAACACGGGGCTCATGAAAGATCCAAGGAGGGGCGTGCGGTGGCTCAGTCGGTTAAGCGCCCGACTCTTGATTTCAGCTCAGGTCACAATCTCTGGGTTGTGAGATGGAGCCCTGCATCAGCCCAGAGCTGGGTGTGGAGACTGCTTGGGATTCTCTCTTTCCCTCTGCCCCTCCCACTGCTTGCAACTTGGCGCTCGTGCACGCTCCCTCAAAAAAAAAAAAAAAACAAGGAAAGGGTTATAAAAGCTAATAAAAGCTAAGGCAAAGGGCCACAAGCACTAGCGCTAGAAGCAGGGGTGCCTGGGTTGTTCAGTCATTAACCATCTGCCTTCAGCTCAGGTCATGATCCCAGGGGTCCTGGCATTGAGCACTGCATTAGGCTCCCTGCTCAGTGGGAAACCTGCTTCTCCCTCTCCCACTCCCCCTGCCTATGTTCCCTCTCTTGCTGTCTCTCTCAAATAAATAAGTAAATAATAAAATCTTAAAAAAAAAAAAAGAAAAGAAAAAAGGTCCTAGAAGCGAGCTAGTCTTACAAGAGAACAGCAGGAGGGGTCCGTTCTGTCTCTCCAGCTTCCCATGCTGTCTCAGGGGTCAGCGCTAGAGGAATCGTATTAAGGCAAACATTCCTCAAATTCCTGAGCGAAAGTCTATGGCAAGCTGTAAAGACAGCTGGACATGCCTCCACAAAGGCCAGATTGGAACCCCCAAAAAGAAAAACTACAGGAGTGTCTGGGTGGCTCAGTTAAGTGTCTGCCTTCAGCTCAGGTCATGATCCTGGGGTCCTGAAATAGAGCCCAATCGAGCCCTGAGTGGGCTCCCTGCTCAGCAAAGAGCCTACTCCTCCCTTTCCCTCCGTTCCCTGTCCACCCCCCACTTGCGTGCACATGCTTGCTCTCTCTCTCAAATAAATCTTTTAAAAAAGAAAAACTACAAGGAGAGAGTATACCCCTACATCACCACCATTCCAGGCTACCAGACGTTTGCCAGCTGCCCTGGCAGGAGTCCCACCCTGAGACTCAGCTCTGGCCTTTCAGAACAGCAGACATCAGAACAACCCATCAGCTCTTATCAGCTTTTATGACAAGATACAGTCATGGCTTCAAGAACAGAGCATACCGGGGCCCCTGGATGGCTCAGTTGTTAAGTGTCTGCCTTAGGCTCGGGTCATGGCCCTGGGGTCGAGCCCTGCATCTGGCTCCCTGCTCCATGGGGAGGTTACTTCAGGATTCTTTCTCCCTCTGCCCCCTCCCCCAATCCCACTCTCTCTAAAATAAATCTTAAAAAAAAAAAAAAAGAGGGGTGCCTGGGTGGCTCAGTGGGTTAAAGCCTCTGCCTTCGGCTCTGGTCATGATCCCAGGGTCCTAGGATGGAGCCCCACATCAGGCTCTGTGCTCCGCGGGGAGCCTGCTTCCTCCGCTCTCTCTGCCTGCCTCTCTGCCTACTTGTGATCTCTGTCAAATAAATCAATAAAATCTTAAAAAAAAAAAAAAAGAACTAAGAAGAGAAATGTCACTAATTTACAATTATGCCGTTTCTTTTCTTACACCCATTTAGTTTACATAAAATCATTCTCTGAAGAAAGTCCAAAACGGAAGCTGAAAGGATGGAAGGCGAATGCTGGGGGAGGGGTTGCTGAAGTCCTCAACCTCTGCTTCAGTGCTGGCTTCTTTCTGTAAGGACTTCTCGCAGCAATGTTTCTGCTTCCCAGAGCAAGCCGCCTCTGGGATTTGGGATGAGGAAGGCTGACCCTCCTCGCTACATCCTGGGAGAGGAGTTTGCATCCCGTGTTAGGTGGACTGTTACCTAGGCACGTGCTCTGCGGTGTAAGGTACTAGCACCACCTTCTTCCCCAGCAGCAAAGTGTTCTCATTTAACCTCATGGTAGCGACCTGCAGGAGGGGAGGGCAAACACTTCAGGACCCTGTGTTTCCTCCCCTTAGGGTGGAAGCCCCGGGGCCTTTACTTCCTCCCGGAGCTAAGTTGTCAGAAGAACCCTGGTCCTTCTTTCTTTCCAAACATTGCAGACTCTAGTCCCCTTGCGAGAAGGGGGAAGACGGCGGTCTAAAGAAAATTACAAAATCCTTGCGTCGCACCTCAAGGGGCTAAGCCTGAGCGACCACTTCTGCGTACCCCCTTCCATCCCAACTCGCGGAACTACGAAGCCTCAAACCCAAGCGCCAAGATCTGACCCCAAAGCTCCCATCACGTGCCCCTGTCCCGAGGCTCCACCCCAGGATCAACCTTCCGTCCCGCTTCAAGCCTATTTCCAGCCCCTCTTCCCCGCGACCAGCCCAGGCGCCGGACTCGGACCCTCTCTCCTCCCCACCCACCAAGCCAGGTCTAACCGGGCCGCTCCGGGGTGAGGCAGGCTTAAGTTCTCAGTCCCCTCCCCTTTGTGCGGACAAGCAGGCTGCTCTCCTCGATCACCCCCACCGCCGGGGTCCCGGAGCGGTTCAGCTCACACCCACGCCCCGCCCACGAAGTAGTCCCCAGCGGACCCCGCGAACCACCTCCTCCGACCTGCCCCGCTCGCCCTCCGACCCGCGGCCCCCTTCCCGCACGCGTCTGGGAGTGCCCCTCCCCCGTTTCCGCCACGCAGACGGCAGCCGCCCCGGCCCAATCCCGGTCCCGCCTCCGCGAGGCGCCCAATCAGCGCGCTCCGTCCCGCCCAGGGCGCGCACAGGCAAGGTGGACTCCGGGCGCGGGCGCATGCGCGCTGTGGGCGCTGGTGCGGGACAGCTGGAGCCGGCGGCGGCGGTGGAGGGGCCGGTGGCGCCGGCCGCGGCGGCCGGGAGCGAGCCGGAGTGCAGGTGTCCGGCTGGACGGGAGGGTGGGATGGGCTTGGACGGCGCCAGGTTCGGGGCTGCTCCAGGAGGGAGGAAGAAGTTGGGGAAAGACCCGAAGCGGGGCCCTTGAGAAGAGAGGGAGGCTTGAGGCTGGGGAGCCCGAAGGCAGGGCAGAAAACAGGTTGGGGGGTGGGGAACGGAGGCCCCGTTAAAAAGGAGAGGTTTAGAAGCAAGGGGTTGGGTTGGGGAGCGACCTGGGCAAGCCTAGCCCTAAGCAAACAAGTTTGTTGCCCTAGGCGGAGGAGACAGTTAGTTGGACTGCAGTGTGTGGTAGTGAGCTCGCCGTTCCTGGCGTGGAATGTGGACGCCCCCCCCCCCAGAGTGTACAGAGGGGACGCCCCGTGGCGAGGGCGACTTAGTGGCTTGCGGGTCTCCTTCTGTCACTTGGAGTCTGAGGGGCATGAATTCCTTCATGCACCGCACCGCAAGGGAAAAGTTAGAGGAAACCACCCAGGTCTGTCTGCCAGGACTGTCTCATGGCAGGCATTGAGGCCATGTCTGTAATAAAAGTAGCGGGCGGGGGGTGGGAGGCTGCTTTCCAGAACTGGCCCCCCACGCCAGCGACACCTGTCAGAAAGTTGGAAGTCTGCTTTCTCTCCCCCTAGGGAGCCGCAGCAGCCGGCGCCCCAACAGGGAAGGAACCTGAAGAATCCCGGCTGCCCAGTGACCCTTCTTCACTTTTGGAAATGGCCGGTGAAATCACAGAGACTGGGGAGCTCTATTCTCCCTACGTGAGTTTTACTTTTAGAACCTGTTTTACCCAGTCGTTGCCATGGTCTCCTAGAGAAGCACTGTGCTTCCTAGACCATACTACAGAGGACAGCTGCTTTGAGACCCTGGTGAAAGCCAGGGAGGGGAAGGCCATTCCGCTACAGCCATATTGCTGCTGTCCTGGCTCAGAGCATGTGATGAGAGTTTGTTCACGTGTTGGATGCTGGTCAGGGTGTGTGGTCAAGGAAGCAAAGCTGACTTGCTGATTCCTTGTGATCTTGATGTCGGGGCCACCAGCACTTGTAAACTGTGCTGCTGCTCAGGGATGGTGATTGACAGCGGTTGACTCTGGGTTTGCCCATCTCAGCAGTTTGAAAGCACTTTGGTTGCCAACTGAGTTGTCAGTTGTGCAACTTTTATGGTCTTGGATGGCGTAAGAGGCAGAGAAAGCTTGCAGAGACTTCCAAGTGCAGTTTGTGGAATCTGTAATTAGAACAATTAGAAGGATTGATTTCTTACTGTGTTGGGTCTGTGCCCCCCCAACACACACCCCACCTCCCACTAGCGTGCTCAGTGTATCTTCTTTGTGTAATGAAAGATTGTTCCTAGTTACATCACTGAGTTCTCTTGCCGGATACCTAGCTGGAGGATTAGAATAATCAAGTGATTGACTCATGGTGCTACTAAGTATCCCAGGGTCACTTAGCAGCACTGCCTGAAGTAACAAAGCCCTCTTTCTAGAATTTACCTAACCTTAAGCAGCTGCCCCTCTATGCACTTAGTTCCTAGTCTGGGAATCCCTGCTTTGTCTCTGCTGACCTCACAGACTCTGGAGCTGTGGCGCGATCGATAAGAGAGCATCTCAGAAAACAGCTGGCAGAAAGCCTTTCTGACATCACGGTCTTCCAGCTGGGTCTGTGTCTTGTGTGGATAGCACGGAAGGAGACTCCCTTTCTCTCCATAATTTAGCAAGGGAAAGTGTTTCTCGAACTTTGGACTGAATCTAATTGTGTTTCTCTCATCCGAGGAATTGTCTGACAGCTCACAGCCTCCTCTCGGGATCAGCCGTGAAGTGTCCCCACCGTCCGTACAAGTCGCTGCCCTCCCTGCTGCTGCTCGGAGCTTGTATTGGTTTAGAGATGAGAGGATGAGTTATTTCTGTAACTGGGTTCTAGAAAGGAAAAAACTTTGACATGCACGGCTTTCTGGGGTCTCCAGTTATTCGCATAATCATTTCACACACATACCCACAGGAAATTAGGCAGTGAGGCCCAAGTCTCGGTGGGTTCTGCTCCCCGCCCCCAACTTTCCTGTGTGTTTGGTTTCGTTTGACGTCTGTGTTTAAGGGCATACTCTGGGCATTTGCCATAAGCAACTGCTTGCGTTCTCTTATCCTGCCCCTACCCAAGGAGATGTAGAGAGGTTGGGTGGTGAGGCGGCATTAGCTGAGAGTTAGCGGTCAGGCTTTGAGGCGAGCCCGCGCCTTCTTCCTGAGGTTTCCCTAGGGAGAGTGGTTCTCGATCCGTCGTGAGACCAGGAGAAGGGCATAGGTTCACCCTCCGCTGAGCCCAGGAAAGCGGTGGAACTCACTTCACTACAGACACTGCTCTGAGTCCCCTGCTCCGTGCAGTGCAGCCCGGACCTGCTCTCCAGGTCCTGGGAAACCGAAACACTGAGCACTTACTTGGTTCATGGAGGTGCATCAGCCCATGACGGGGGTTATTCCCAACGCAAAGCCCTTCTCCTGCCTCAGTGTTGCCCTGTTGTCCGCTCTTTTCCTCCTCAAGGGCGTCTGGGATGTTTGCCTTAGCTTGCATTATTCTCTGTAAATTGTGTGCAGTGGGCAGGCCAGTCTCCTGGGACTCTGGCGACAGGCCCTCTCAGTGATGGCATTGGGCTCACAGCACGGTTCAGGCCCGCCCGTCCCCCTGGAAGTGATCCCAGAACAGGTATGTCTGGGTTCCCTGTGTACAGGGACCAGGAGCGGCTCAGGGCTGCAGGGATTATGGGACCCAAATAGAGGACGGCGTGGGCTGCCGAGGGCCCTGCCAGCCCGGTCTTGTCAAAGATCGTTGCCGTTGCTTTCAAAGGAAAGGTCACTCTTTCACAGCCTCAGATCCTAGTCATTGCTTCCGTATCTCTGCTGCCTTCTGTTTCCTTTGAGAACTGTCACTGGGGAAGCGGACGAAAACCGCCCGTGCCGCCCACCTCGCGCCCATCTGTGGGGGAGCCCGCTGGGTGGGAGGAAAGGCAGCAGGAACGCTGCACTGAGCTCCCTAAGCACGGGGCGCAGGTCCGCCATCCCAGGGAGTCGGGGAGAAAGGGAGGAGGCACTTCAGCCTGGAGAGGGCTTGATTCTTCTGCTCTCGGCCGCACCTTCCAGGAGTAGTCCCCACAGAACTGGCAGGAGAGCCTGTCTCCTTCCTCCCCCTCCTCCCGCCCCCACAGCTGCCTTTGACCTGCTGTGGCTCAGCTCCCACTTGCCTCCTGCTCCATAGTCCTCGTAATTGGTCTGCACCAGCACCATTGTCCGCACCAGCACCATTGTTGAAGGTCGAGCTGCTTTAACTCTCACCAGGGAGGTGAAGAAGTCTCACGTTACCCTGCAGGGTTCCCAGAGCCCCACTAGGCCCTGAGTTCTTACTTTGAAACTAAAAAAGAGCGATGGCATAAGACAAATGTGATTCATTTCTGCTCCCAACTCTCCATCCCCAGTTAGCTTCTTCATCAAGTTCTTAAAGGATCTTTTGCACTGAGACTTACCTAAGGTGTCCATTGAGAGTGTGTTTATTTCATTGTTTATCCCCAGTGGTTCTCAGCTGGTGGCAGTCTTGCCCCCACCCCCCCCACACACAAGCACACACGCACACCCCACCCCAGGACATTTGGCAGTGTCCAGAGACATTTGTGACTGTCACAACACAGGTTCAAGGTTGAGGGGTACTGGAACCTAGTCAGTAGAGGCCAGGGATGCTGCTAACATCCTACAGTCCACAGGACGGCCCTACCACATCTGGCCCCAGATGTCAGAAGTGCTGAGGCTGGGCTGTGTGATGGACCCTTGGCTTTTACATCGCAAGACCTTTAGGCATCGCTGCATTCACAGATGCCTCTTGTACTGTTTCAGCTCCTTATAAAACTTAACTTTTGGCTAAGAACCATCACTTTCTCCTTGCTTGGATCACGAGAACCTTCACAGGGGCCGTTTTCCATAAAGAGAAAGGGTCCACCCTTCTTAAATGTTACTGCTCAGAAAAGTGATATGCAGAGAACAAAGCTGCAGGGAGCTGTAGGGACACGGTTCAAACTTGTTTTAATCCTTTTGGGATCTGTCTATGGGATCAAACGGGGACTGTGATGTTTAAAACGGGACAAAGACTGGGACTTACGTCAGAGAAGACCTGGCCAGGTCCAGTCAGCTCGGCAGAGGATTCCTAGCTGGAGACTGTGTGCCACACACCCTGAGAAGTGACACACGGGCCACGGGGAGCCTCACGGGGGGTAGTGGGGAAAAGATAACACTGAAAACCCAAACTAGGGCATAAGTGTTCTTGTTCCAAGGTTCAAAAGAGGGGAGCAGAACTGGAAGGGTTTTGTGGTGGAAGCAGCGTTAGAATGTGTCTGAGTGTTGGATGCAATTTGAGGGGCTGGGCAGGGGGCAGGGGGTAGGTGCCCTCTGCCGAGAGTAAATGGACAGTGGGCAGAGCTCTGTCCAGCACTCAGATGCGCTCTCAGCACCTGCCTGGGAGTCTGGTCCTCCCTAATCACTTCTCCCCCCAGCTCTATTTAAAAGAAAAAATTTCTGACTGAGGTTAGGAAAATGGCCCCAATTTGTGTGTTTCTGATTTTTAAAAAAAATAAAAATAAAAGTCAGTACATGGTTATTTTAGAAATTTTTAAAAAATATATTAAAGTGTATATTTCTAAGACCGGGGAAGTAAAAATGAGAGATGGGTAGGTGTTCCCAAAGATGAAGTGTTCGTGTTGTTGTTTTTAACAAAAACAGGTTGGTTTTGTTTTGTTTAAAGATTTTATTTATTTATTTGACAGACAGGGATCACAAGTAGGCAGAGAGAGAGGAGGAAGCAGGCTTCCCGCTGAGCAGAGAGCCCGATGCGGGGCTCGATCCCAGGACCCTGGCATCATGACCCGAGCCGAAGGCAGAGGCTTTAACCCACTGAGCCACCCAGGCACCCCCCCAAAATAGGTTTTTAACAGAAAAGCCAACTAAGTCTGTCAATGCCATAGAGCACAGGGAACCCAGTTAAGAAGTGGCTGTCCCAGTCCAGGCTGAAAGCAATTGAATGGGAATCGGACCCGAGATAGCCAGAGAAGCCTCTTCTGAAGGAGAATGGCTAGCGCTGAGATACGCAGAAGGGAGGAGGCGGGGGTGGCTGGCAGACGGTGGGTCTGCGGTCTGCAGCACGGCTGGTGCCTCCGGAGAGAGGTCCGGTGGCCCTCTGTCCAGCCGTGGTGGTTAAAGCCTCAGGACTGAGTGAAGTGGCTGAGGGGGGAAATGAGAGAAGAAAAGAGTCAGAGTATGGGAAGGAGTAAAGGCTACGAAAGCCACTGGATTAGGCAAATAGGAGGTCACTGGTGATTCTGAAGAATGTAGTTTCAAAAGAGCTCTGGGATGGAAACCACAAAGTAGAAACTTGGAAACGAAGGCAGGGGAAGTAGGTAGCTACTCCGATGAGTTTGGTGAAGAGAAATAAGAGAATTGTGTTTCGAAGGTGTCGAGGACACTTGGAGGCAGAGGGGAAGAGCTGGCAAGAGGAAGATTCCAGAAAGAAAGACTGAGCCCAGAAGTCTGGGTGCAGGGCTTGGAGTCCCCCAGGAGGAAAGACACAGCTTCCCTCACAGGCAGGGAGGGGGTTGGGAGGATGCAGACACTGATTTTTGAGCAAGGGGGGGAATGGGGCCACGGGCAGGGCACATCAGATGGCCTCAGTTACCCCCATAACACGGGACACAGCCTTCGGCTGAGAGCGGTGGGGTCGGGCGCTGGGGCACGAAGGGTGAGGTTTGGTTGGTTTCTTGCGGGAGATGCCGAGAAGTCTGGGGTGGAGCAAAGGCAGTCAGATGCTGGTGGAGCACAGCTGAGGGAACCTTTCATTTGTTGTGGGACCAGTCATTCTAGTTTAAAAAAAAAAAAAAAGAAAAGAAAAGAAAGAAAGAAAGAAAAAGAAAGTTTCCAGGAACTTTTAGCATCTTTGTGTAGGGAGCAGAGGAATCAGGTGCTGGGTCCATCCAAGGCTGGGGTGGGGGACGGCGCAGGGGAGGGAGTGAGGCAGAGGTAGACCGAGCTTCGAGCTTCGTGAAACTAGCCCATCGCACAGGATGCCAAAGACAAGTGACACCAGAGTGGAGGAGGTGACCTGGGGTGGGCGGGTGGGGCCACCGCAGGCATCCGAGGGAATGGCCGGGGCTGCGGAGGCTTCAGCTCAGAGAAGGGCATTTCCTGGTTGAGATCCTGAAAAAGGAAAATGACAGTTAACTGCTAGAGTCAAAAAAGGAAAATGACAGTTAACAGCTAGAGTCAAGTTGGTGGGAATGAGGGTTGAAAACTTGAGGTCAGTGACCTGGCAGTTCTGCTCAGAGGCCGGTTGTCAGGGGCAGGGCAGCCGCTGCTGGTGGGTAGCTGCCTGCTTTTTGGGGGTGACGAAGTGGAATTAGGTGGTGCTGCTGGTTGTACAGCTTGTGACTGTGCTAGAAACCCCTGAACTGTGTCCTTGGAAAGAACTTTTTTATTGAGTTTTTAGTTTTAATTCCAGCATAGTTAACATGCAGTGCTCTGTCAGTTTCAGGTGTCGAGTACAGTGACTCAGCAGTGCTGGGCGCCACTCGTGCTCCCCGAGACCGGCGCGCTGTTCGTCCCCTTCACCTGTCTCGTCCAGGCCCCGACCCATTGCCCCTCTGATGACCATCAGTGTGTTCTCTGTCGTTAAGAGTCTGTTCTTTCATTTGTCCGCCTCTCCCCCCCCCTCTTTTCTTTCCCCTTTGCTCATTTGTTTCTGAAATACCCCATGAGTGAAATCCTGTGTCATTTGTCTTTCTCTGTCTTCCACTGCTTAGCATTAAACTCTCTGACTCCATCACATCATTGCAAATGACAGGATTTCGTTGGTTTTGATGGGAATGCTATTTCACTGTACATCTGTACCGTTTCTTGTTTATCCGTTCATCTGTCAGTGGACACCAGGGCTGCTTCCATAATCTGGCTGTCATAGATAACCCTGCTATAAGCAGAGGGGTGCACACATCCCTTTGAATTGGTATTTTTGTATTTGGGGAGTAAATACCCAGGAGTGTAATTACCAGAGAATAGGGTAGTTCTCTTGCTAACTTTTTTTTTTTTTAAGGTTTTTATTTATTTATTTGACAGAGAGAGAGAGATCACGAATGGGCAGAGAGGTAGGCAGAGAGAGAAGGGGGAAGCAGGCTCCCCGCTGAGCAGAGAGCCCAATGCGGGCCTCGATCCCATGACCCTGAGATCGTGACCCGACCTGAGGGCAGTGGCTTAACCCACTGAGCCACCCAGGCTCCTCTTGCTAACTTTTTGAGGCACCTCCATACTGTCCCAGTGGCTACACCAGCTTGCATTCCCACCAGCCGTGCACATCCTCACCAACACCTGTTGTTTTTTTCCCACATCCTCACCAACACCTGTTGTTTCCTGTGTTACTGATTTCAGCCATTCTGACAGGTGTGAGGTGATAGCTCTTGTGGTTTTGATTTGCATTTCCCTGATGATGAGATCTTGAGCATCTTTTCTTGTGTCTTGTGGTCATCTGTATGTCTTTGGAGAAATGTCTGCCCATGACTTCTCTCCATTTTTTTTTTTTATGGGATTACTTATTTTTTAGCTGTTGAGTTGTATAAGTTCTTTATGTATTTTGGATACTAATCCTTTATCAGCTATGTCATTTGCAAATATTTTTAAAGAGTGAATTTTATGGCATGTGAATTATATCTCAGTTTTCATAAGAATCCCTGAAGTTAGGGAGTGGGGAGGCAGGGAGGGAAAGGAAGCAGCATGAATGTCCACATCCAGACGATGGCAAGAATGGGGGTCACGTGCTCAGAGGTCTGGGAGGAGAGTAGGTCAGCGCTAGGTTCATCCCTGTGCCATGTCCCCCGATGTGGCGGTGTGTCCTCTGGAAGCCTCCAGCCTGGTTGGGCAGGGAGCTAACATCCACGGCAGAGCTTTGAATAATAGGAAATGACAAGGTGGTGGGTTTGTGACAGCAGAAGCAGAGAAGGAACCCGATCAGCAGAGACACCTTGGGAAGAGCGACGGAATGTGGGACCCGAGCCTTTAAAGTGTTGACGTTCAGCCGGTGGCAGAGCGCATCTCCTTTGAACTCAGGAGGAATTCTGCCCTCTGACCCGCTTCCGCAGCTCAGGTCTCACCTCCCTGCTTCCAGTCTGGCTGTCACCAGGCTCGTCTTTGGGAGTTGATCGCTCTGGGGGCTTGACTGTCACTTCTGTCGCTTGTAGGTGGGGCTGGTGTACATGTTCAACCTCATCGTGGGCACAGGTGCGCTCACCATGCCCAAGGCCTTTGCCACCGCAGGGTGGCTGGTCAGCCTGGTCCTGCTGGTGTTCCTGGGCTTCATGAGGTAAGAGGCTGGCACGGGGCGGGCGGGGGGTTGTAGCGGGAGAGGCATGCCCAGGAAGCCCTGACTTCTCTCGTTAACACAAGGAAGCGTGCCTGGGGGGGCAGCCAGGTGTCCCCAGTGAATCCCAACCAGGGTGGCCCGGCAACGGGAAAGGAGACACAAAGGTCTCCAGGTCTCGTGCTAGCAGAACAGGCACACAGCCTGATCAGTTAAGAGGCCAGCCGTCTGACCAGGCTGTGGAATGTTTCATCACGTGATGCTCACATTGCTTCCCCAGCAGGTTGACTGCCCCAGTGGTATACTTTCTTAGTGGTACCATTAATTTTTGTTCTCTGAGAAAATACCACCTAGCCCCAGAAACAGATGGGACAAATGTCTGCAGTGATAAGGGAAGTCGGTGTGGAATTTAGAACTTGCTTAAAGTAGTCCACGGAGTCGGTGGCAAACACACAGGTGCACACGTAATCAACGGTTAGCCTCACCTTGTGCCTGGCAGCAAACAGGTGCCCAGAGCCTTCCTAGGCTTTCAGGGGCTCCTGCTCCTTGAGCTGCGTGTGTGGGGTCCCCTGGCTGTCCTCCCCAGAAGGGAGAGCCTACTTGAGTTTCCTCTCAGGGATTCTGCGTGGAAGTGGGGATTCATTCAGCAAGTACCCTGGGCCCATAAGGGAATTAGGACTATGTGTTGCCAGGTACGAACCCACGAGCTGCCAGAAAGAGGCGAGGGAACACCTGGAAACATGCCCCAGGGGCACCTCCCCTGGGAAAGGCGACACCAGGCACTGTCCTTAGGTGAACAGAACAAAGATCACTGCTCTCCAGACTTTTCTCTCTCTCTGTGGGGAGCCAGAAGGAGTGCAGATAGTAAGAGAATTGTAGAGTAAGTTGGAAGGTGATGGGTGATGTGCGAGAAGCCCTACAAAGCCTGGGGGGTGAGGCACAGGGGAGTTGGGGACCACGGCAGTTTTCGGCAGGTGGTCGGTGGTCACAGAGGGCAGCATTTCGGCAGACGGGAAGGAGGAAGGAGGGGTGCTCTGGGAAGGCTGACACACGGGCTATAGTTGAAGCCAATGAGGACCTCGAAGAGGCTGAATGGGATAAGAGAACACCCACATTTCTCTGCTCCTGCACCCCATTTCTTTTGGGAGTTTTGTGGCCATCCTTGGGGTACTGTTGGCTCATTACTTCCTGCGGGTCCTGGCAGCCAAGAGCCTAGAAGTCCTTGTCCTTCTGTGGCTCTGGTGTCCCCTTTAAAGGACCTTCAGCACAGGCAGCCGTCTGAATGGGAAGTGATTATTGGGGGCCCCCAGGTAGGGCCTGCCATGTCCCCTCCCTGCTCAACCCATTAATATTAGAACATGATCGATGAGTTGGCTTCATGGAACCACGAGAAGCCTCTTTATGCCTTAACTAAGATTGATTCCAGTTTTACTTGCAGAAAAAGGGAAAATCTAAAGTCCTTAAAATGGTCACTTAAGCAAGATAATGAGTAACCTTTCTAGAAGGTGCCAAGGCACTGGAATGAGAGTTTCAGAGCCAGCTGCCCTCCAGCCCCCAAGATGGAGCGGGTGCAGGCCGAGCGGTCGGGCCGAGCAGTCGGGCTGAGTGGGTGCGGGCTGAGCGGTCGGGCTGAGCAGTCGGGCTGAGCGGTCAGCGGGCAGCAGGTGGGGGAGCTCGAGGAGGTCTGGGGTGAAGTCTCGGGAAGGAGACTGTGCTGCTGGGGTTTGGCGCAGAGGGACGCAGTCCCCGCGTCTACAGACAGCAGCTCTGCTGACTGGACCCCCCGTGCCATGTCCCAGTGTCCCTTTCAGTTCAAGCCATAAAAATGCAAGCTTACTTTTACTTTATCTAGATTATGAGGAAAGTAAAGGTACTGCCAAAAAAGGAAGGAAAACACATTCTGGAGCCAAATGTCCCTTTTCAGTTCCCCGCGATTGCGCTCCGGCCGTGAGTGCCGTCCCTGGGAGCTGACCACTCTCTGGGCCCCAGCAAGGAGCGGTGAGAGCTGCCCTTCCCTGTGGCTTTCAGGAGCCCCTGGGAATCGGCCTCCACCCTGCTCTGCTCCCAGCAGGCCCCTTCTTGGTGTGTGGTATCGCATCACCCCCCCCCCCCCCCTCCCCCCGCGCCCCCCCCCCCCCCCCCCCCGACCCCTGTTGCACATGCCTCTCTCCCAGGCATCCAGTCCCATTCTAAACCTAGACAGGGCCATCAAGGCAAGCGAGCCAGGCGTCACGTGCGCACACATTTTATCAGGTCGGATGCATCTCAGTTCCCCAGGGAACAGCTCTCAGAAGAGAAAACACTTTGGGCTTGCTGGTCTGGTCAGGTCTTAAAATGGTTTTTCCTGTTTCATTGTGCCACCCCCAACCCCTACCTGCCTTTGGCAATCCCCGCGGGGCCCTGCCCTGCAGCTTCGTGACGACTACCTTCGTGGTAGAGGCCATGGCGGCAGCCAACGCTCAGCTCCACTGGAAGAGGATGGAAAACCACCAGGTGTGTGTATTGTCCTTGTCTCCGGGCAGAGCCTGATGCGGTGCCTGGGTCCCGTCGTGCTCTAGGACGGGCAGCCCTGGGGGCCCAGTTCTTTCCCTCCCAGCAGACGGCAGGCTCGTGTCCACAGTACCACTCCGAGACCCTTGTCCCGGAGCTGAGGCTTGACAGCCACATAGCTTAGCAAAAGGTGCGGCCTCTGCTCTCAGCATCATGTCATGGGTCCCTTGAACCCTGACCTGGAACTCGCTCATCATTCCGAACCCCAAAACTGTGCTACAGCTTCAGATCTGACATCTGAGTGTCCACACCTCCTAGCATGGCAGTGTGGCGGTGCTGGGGCGGGGGGGGCAGTCACACAGCGTGGAGGTGCTGGGGGGGCCCCCGGCCAGACGCCTTCTGGAAAGAAATAATAAAGGAAATGGGTTCTGCAGTTTTCCATGGGTTTTCTAGAGTGTTATGTGTGCCCCTCCCCCTTCTCCCTTGCTTGTTCCCCCTCCCCACCCCACCCCTCCTAGGAGGAGGAAGATGACGACTCTTCCACAGCCTCCGACAGTGATGTCCTTGTCCAGGACAACTATGAGCGAGCAGAGAAACGGCCCATCCTGTCAGTGCGTAAGTCTTGGGGTTCCCGACAGGCTGGCACCTCCCTCTGGTCCACAGGGTTCCCTTTCTTCATAGAGAGGACAGGGAATCTCTGCACAGACCCTCTGTCCAGAGCACGAGCCTGGGGTGCAGGCTTCACCCCGCTGGCTCCCCCACTTGCTGACGTTTACAGCTTGGGCAGGTTACTTACCTCAGCGCCCGGGGCTCGAATAAATGTGGGGTGGCTCACTTCCTCCTCCTGTCCCACCGTGGTCCCCTCCCCGGTTCCACCCAGCAAGTCAAGGCCAGGTGTCCCAGCTCCAGCCCCCCCAGCCCCCACCCATAGCAAGCATCCCTGGGATCCCTTTCTGTAGACTGTTTGAAAATATTTCAAGGAGGAGACATGGGAAGTTCTCACGAGAATTTGAAATGCTTCAGGATTTCCTTACTCTGGAAATTTAGTGAGCTCGGCACCTCCTCTGGGAGCTTTTCCGAATGAAAACCGCTTCTTCTTCCTTGTCTGTTTGGCTCCACAGAGAGACGTGGATCTCTGAACCTTTTTGAAATCACAGACCGGGTGGAAATGGGACAGATGGCCTCCATGTTCTTCAATAAAGGTATGAGTTCTTTCTCAAGGTGGGGTGAGGGCAGAGCTTGCGGGGGCGGGGGGTACTTCCCAACAGATCTTGGCAGGGGTAGGGCAGGGAGCACAGGAGCGGACTGTCTGCGTGGCCCCTGTACTTATGAGCTGCCGCCTCTCACCTCTCGAGAGCGGGCTGAACCGCTCACCTTGTTCTCCTGCGTCCAGCCGGATTAGTCAGCGCGAGGAGCAGAGAGGCCGCCACTAGGCTCCTCCTGCTTGCCGAGGTCAGGGATCCTGAGCAACTTCTCAAGGAGGGAACCCGGTGGAGACGGCTGGCAGTCTTGTGCCTCTTGCTTGACTGCTTCTGACTTGTCTCCCTTTTCTTGCGGACGATTCAGGCCAGGACATGGCAGGGCAGGCACCTCTGAGGGTGTCAGGCTACACCGTGCCCTCCCCTGTGTGTGCACCTGCCTCTCGCTCTCATTTTCCGTCTCGTGTGCCCTGGTGGCCAGCAGAGGGCGCAAGGAGTCCATGCGGGGGTTGCTGTCTGGGCATCGAGTGTCTAACTAGGAGCCCTCGCCACCCCACCTGCTCCTTAGCGGCATCGCCTGTGGCTGAGAAGGTCCCCCTGCCCCAGTTCTGATGTTTAGTGACAACGCGGTGTACCTCCACAGCCAATGTTGTTCTTTGGGAAGATGAGCTGCTTAAGAGCTTCGCTTCTTTAGTGCCCAAACCTGCCCGTTTCCCCTTCACAGACAGACCGATCGATCTCAATAAATCCTTGTCTCTGTAAGGGTCTTTGGGAGGTTTTCTGCCCCTTTGTCTCAGCCCCTTGTTTGCAAGGGTGGCATCTCCCCTGGTTCTTTCTAATCTTGAATGTAGCTGCAGGAACTCGGAGCCTGGGGGATCATAGAAACCAGAGTCTTCAGGACTGCTTCTCAGGATATAACGCATCGGTTTATCACTGGTGGTGTGATTTGACCGTACAGTCCGGAAGAGAATGATCTTACCCAAAGACTGTCTGAGGGTTTGGGTCCCACCCGTCCCACCAGCCTCACAGAGGGTTCCAGAATCATGAAGGCCAGATTGGTTGTGTGCAGCCCGTCCGTGTTTTTCCTCTCTCCCTATGTCATTAGATGAAGATAAGAGCATAAACATTTCCTCCTGGCAGCTGCACGCTCTCCCCCTCCAAATGTGGGCTTTGGAAGGAAGCTGTACGTTGGAGAGAGGACATGCAGCTTTGAAACCTCCTTTCTGATTAGCGTGTTTTACAGTCTGTCCCGATTTCTTTCTTTTTTTTTTTTTTTTATTAAAGATTTTATTTATTTGACAGAGAGAGACAGTGAGAGAGGGACCACAAGTGGGGTGGGGGGAGAAGCAGGCTTTCTGCTGAGCAGGAACCCTGATGCCGGGCTGGATCCCAGGACCCTGGGATCATGACCTGAGCCGAAGGCAGACACTTAACGACTGAGCTACCCAGGTGCCCCCAGTCTGCCCTGATTTCTTTAACAATTCTGGGAACCAGTGGGTTCTTGTTTTGTTGGGGTTTTTTTTCTCCTCCCCTTACAGACTAGACTTCTTTATAGTTCACCCAAATCTAATAAAGGAGCACACTTGTACGAGAGTAGCCTCACCCTCGGGACACCTTCTCTGCTGAGGGTTTCCCACACCTGGCACTGTTGACATCTGGCTCATTCTTTGTCATGGGGCCTGTCCTGTGTGTTGTGGGAGGCTGAGCAGCACCCTGGGCCTCCGCCCACTCGGTGCCCTTAGCACCTGCTCATCGTGACAGCCAGGACGTCCTCAGATGTTGTCTGATGCCCCTGGTGGGGGTGGCGAGGCAGAGTCACTCTCAGGTGAAACCCACCACTCTGCCCTATTCCTAAATCAAGGGTCGTTCTCTTCGGAGGGACTGCCACCCTCCCCAACAAGCCCCCGGGGGTCCCGGCTCACTCCCTGTGGCTAGCAGTGCCAGGCGTCGTCATTGCTGTCTTCTCTGGAAGCTCATTGATCCTCCCGTTCTGCGTCTAGTAATGAAATTTATGGATCAGGGAGGGCCAATGGCCGTTGATAAACAGAGCTGACATTGCAGGCACAGGCAAGTGGACAGGAGGGTGCGTGGGGAGGGGACAGTGCCTCTCTGCAGAGAGCATTGGCGTCAGAGCAGAAAGACAAGCTGGGCACAGGTTGTACCTGGGGCCAGGGTGGTGAGCGGTAGCCCGACCCCCCGGGAACCCTGAGCTTAGACATCGGTGGTATCTGAGGCCCTCAGGGGTTCTCGCAAGGACCGTATTTTCCTTGTCTTTTTTTCCCCAGACTCCTCGGAGCAGAGCTGACCTCAAATAGCCCAGAAGGAACATGTCCCCAGCTTTCCCCTTGGGGACCCTAGAGGCTCTTCTGAGCCACCAGGATTAGAAGGGACCTGTCACTTCATTTTTCTTTCTGTTCTCAGGGAAGCCAGGAGCTTGAGACTCGTGACATCAAACACAAGCAGTCAGTCTGAACAGGAGTTTGAGACAGGCTGTCTGTGGCCATGACCCTGAGGTTGTAGGACCTGGACGCTTTTTTCAGAGCTGTTACACCTGGTCTTTAAAGATTTTATTTATTTATTTGACAGAGAGAGATCATAAGTAGTCAGAGAGGCAGGCAGAGAGAGAGAGAGGAGGAAGCAGGCTCCATGCCCGACAGAGAGCCCGATGCGGGACTCGAAATGCAGGACCCCGAGATCATGACCTGAGCCGAAGACAGAGGCTCAACCCAATGAGCCACCCAGGTGTTCCTACACGTGGTCTTTAAAGCTGGAATCACAGATGGAATTTAGCACAGGTGGAATCCTCACTGTACAGGACAGGAGATGGTCAGGGACTGGCTGTGGCTGGGAAGCCAGGTCGGTGGCACCGGGGCTGGAGCCCGTGTCTCCAATACCTGGATCTGACCCCACTGGAGGGAGAAGGGAGCCGGGTCTGCTTCCACGGGCACCTTCCAAAGGCAGCATTCTCCCTGGCAGTGAGCTGACCATGAGCTCCTCCTGAGCGCCCCCGCCTGCTGCCCCCTCGGTCACCAGCACTCCAGTCCCACCTGGGGCTCAGTGATCCGTCAGACCCCGAATGAGGCACATAGTCTTTGGAAATCAGGGGCTTTTACCCTCTTGATTTCAGCTTTAGAAGCTGAACCATTTTTGGTTCTCTCTGCTTTTCAGGGCCTCAGTACCAGCCTTTCTCATAGAGTCCTTGGGTGGCTGTTAACAGGGCCCAGCCCCAGGTGCCCTCGGGCTCAGGTTCCCGACTCAGGGCCTCACTCCTCCTGCCCAGGCAGCCTGTCCCAAGCGTGAAGGGCCCTCCG
Organism: Mustela nigripes; assembly: GCF_022355385.1. Lineage (NCBI taxonomy): Eukaryota > Metazoa > Chordata > Mammalia > Carnivora > Mustelidae > Mustela > Mustela nigripes. The sequence continues at coordinate 6,178,966 of NC_081572.1, read as the reverse complement.
GTCCTCCCCAGCCAGCCTCCGACTCACACTGCCCTGCACCTGCCCGTGTTCGGAGCCTCTGAGGATGCCAGCTGCACTTCGCCTCTCTGAGGGCACCATCACGGGCAGCCATGTGTCCTGCCACATCACGGTGGAGCCAGCCAGAGCAGGCCCCCAGGACTTAGTTGTTTTCTTTGTGTAGAAAGTAAACATTCTCGGGGCACCTGGGTGGCTCAGTCATTAAACGGCTGCCTTCGGCTCAGGTCATAAACCTGGAGTCCTGGGATCAAGACCACATCGGGCTCCCTGCGGGGCGGGAAGCCTGCTTCTCCCCCCTCCTACTCCCCCCACTCCTACTCCCCCTGCTTGTGTTCCCGCACTCTCTCTCTCTCCATCAAATAAATAAGTAAAGTCTTAAAAAAAAAAAAAGAAAGAAAGAAAGAAAGTGAACAGCCTGGAGAAAGGAGCGGTGTGGAGGAGGTAGAGGCCTGACCGGCAGGAAGGAACCCAGGCGCCTCTGTGGCTCCCTGACGGTGACTCTGTTGCTTTCAGTGGGGGTCAACTTGTTCTATTTCTGCATCATCACGTACCTGTACGGGGATTTGGCCATCTACGCTGCCGCCGTGCCCTTCTCCCTGATGCAGGTGACCTGGTGAGTGCCCCCCTCCCCCTCCCCCCCACTGGCTGTAACCAGACATCCTTCCTCGGCCGGTCAGGGCAGAGTTTCCGGTAGAAGCCCAGTGCCAAGCAAACATGGTGGCATCTAAAGCACGGAGAGGCCCAAGGCCGTTTTCTGTCCTTTGCAAACTCGCCCTACACCGCTGTCCCCGTCCCTGCCCTCTAGGGAAGATTATTTGGGGACTGGTGCCGTAGGAGCCCATAGCACCTGCCCCAGGACAGGAGACTGTGACTCCTGGCGAGTGAGGTGGGTGGCCCAGGAGCAGCTGTGGGGGTGCACGGAGGCTCGGTAACAGCCCATCTGTCTGCTTCCCGCTGAGCAGGGGCCGCACTGAGCCACTCTTCTCTTTACCAGCAGCGCCACTAGTAACGAATCCTGTGGTGTGGAGGCTGACAGCAAGCACAACGACACGGACCCGTGCTGGGGGCCCCTGCGCCGTGTGGACGCCTACCGCATCTACCTGGTGAGTGGCCTCGCCTCGACACCTGCCCAGCCGGGCTGGCCGGGGACCTTCGGACTCTACTCCCTGATCGGAGAGGCTCCCCAGCTTCACGCTCTGGCCAGTTGCTGGGGCCGTGGTCCTGGGCAGAAACCGCATCACGTTACTGAGACCATAGCCGTACGCCCAGTCACCCGTCGCTTGGGGTTGGCATTCAGGTCATTGCCAGCTGCTGGCTGTGAACTCTTGTAAACTGAGCTCGGGGTGGGAGGGGCACCCTAGGAACAGCTCTTTAGAGTGTCAGGAATGAATTTCCTGGAGACTCGGCCATGTTCCGACCTCACTCCCAGCCAGCCCAAGAGCGAATGGGAGATGCCGGGCTTCCTGACTGGAGCAGCCCGGCTCTGTCCCTGTCTCCCCTCCTCGCCGCAGGCAGGGGTGGGGTGGGGGGATATGAATCTCCAGGCTGTTCTCGACTGCTTTGTGCCGCGGGCAGGAGGGGCGGGTTGGAGCTGGAGCTGGAGACCGTGCCCGACGGGTCTTGGGTAATAAGACACGAAGCCGAGGCCGTTACTTATCTCTGCCTTGTATACGCGCGACTCAGAAACGCTCCCTTCGCCCTTTTGCAGCATCTATTAATATTCTCTGCCTCTTCTTGCTCCTCCTCAGCCCTGACACAGATTTAGGTGTGCGAGGTGACACGCAGTGTGACACGTGGCCACTTAGCTGCTGTGGAGGGGGAGGCAGGGTTCGGGAGAGAGCCGAGCCTTTCAGGGAGTTGGCCTCTTGACTTAATTATCCCCATCCTGGGAAAGGTTTCTTTCTGCAGGTCCTGCCAGCTGTGCTCGGGGTCACAGTTTTGTTAACCCAGGGCCACCGGAGGGCGGTTTTGCCTTCCCAGTCCCACCCTGTGGCCCTGCTGAAGCCGGCCTGTGGCCCAAGCCTGGGTGGAGACTGGTTTTCTTCTCTTGCATTGCCGGAGCGGTCGGATGGTCCGGTTTTTGTCTCGCGTGTTCACCTGTGCGTGTTCACCTGTGACCAGAAGCTTGTCTTTTAGTAGAATTTTATCTCAGATGTCCCCACCACAGGTCTGGTGGGAATTTGGTGGCGAGTTAATTCCCTGGTGCAGTTCCCCACTTCCCCTCCCCCAGCGTATGGTGGGGGGCAGCCGGGAGGGCAGCACAGCTGGGGCCTGTTAGCCTCTCAGCATTGCAACAAACAGTCATTGATAAAATTAGCAAAAGTATCAGTGACTATTAAGACCCACCTCGATCTCTAGCTGCTAGATGGAGGACATGGAGGACGGGGTACGAGGGGCTCAGCACGGACACAGGTGCATGTCCAGGGCAGAGGGACCTGCCAGAGCAACCAGACCTCAGGTGCTTTTCCAGGTGCTCTTTCCAGGAGAGGCTGTTAGGGTCTGTGCCCAGTCTGCCCGGAGTATCCCTTCCCCCAGGAAGACAGATGCCCAGTACTAGGAATATTGGCCGCTGCCATTCGCCTGGTAAATTATTTAGAGGCACGGTTATTGCTTTATTCAATTGTTCCTTCGCTATTCCTTCCACGGGAGGAGAGCCTCCCTCCCTGCATCTCGGAGGCTCCCTGGCAAACAGAAGGAGCCGTTCAGGAGAGTGGACAGATATTCATTACTGCCGTCACCGTTCGGATATTGCACTTAGAACTCCTAGGGCTGACTGCCACTCGGCCTGCAAAGGCTGCAGAGATGGGAGGGTGGGGGAAGCAGAGCCTGTTCTCGCTGGGCGGTGGGCCCCCTCCCTGCCTCCCGGTCCGCCGCTGGGGGCTTCGCCGGGTTCCGTCACCGTGTGCTCTTCTGCCTGGTCTGCAGGAATTGAAGGCAGACGGACCTCCACGATTTCTCGGGAGTTACTCTACAGCTTTGTATGTGGCTCCCAGGGTCTGTGGCTTCCGCCCCTCCATGCTGGGCACTGGGCGTCCGCCCGCAGACCTGGGAGGGATTGGCGAAAGTGGAGGCTTCCTTCCTTGGTCCTGAGCTCCTTGTTGTGGGTGACGGGCGTCCTCCCCTCCCACATCTGACCCCGGGGCTCAGCCGCGCGTCTGCCTTCCATCCCGTAGCCTCTTCAGGTCAGTAAGGAGGAGGGCTGTACTTCTCTCCCCACCCCGCAGTCACTCGCATTCAGGAGGCTGTCGGTCCCTTCTAGAGGCTCCCGCTGCACCTCCTTCTACCCGCAGTTTCTGATTTTGCCGGCAGCGAGACTTCGCTAAAATACGGGGCGAGGCGGCAGGCAGCTTTGAAGCCCCCCAGCCCGTGCACACGGGACCCTGTCTCAGGTGGACAGCAGGCGTGTTTCGGGCCCCGTAATAACCATCTCTTCATAGCTATTTTGGGACGGTACATTCTGGGGAATAAAGATACAGGCTTTTATTTTGTGGTTTCCAGAAAGTCCTCTGGAAACAGTCTTTTCTGTGTCTTCCCAGAATGCTCCTGAAATGCACACATAGAATGAGAATATTTGGGGTATTAACTATACCCAGAGGCCAGCCTGTGCACTGCATCATGATAGGAAGGGAGCTTTCTCCCACCAGCGGCTACCGGTCGCCTCCCGAAGCCCTTGACCTTAACAAATGGAAAATTCCTCCTCCCCTCCACCCTGCGACCTCCGTCCACAGCCTGTGATTGCCAGTGCAGCTGATATGAGTCAGTCTCTCCCTCTCCTTCCTTGGAGTAGCCACAGAGTGGGGCGCTAGGAGGCAGGGGTCCCGTGAGTCACACGTGTTTTCCAGAGCCGTCCCCACAAGCCACTGCAGCTGGAGCCAGCAGTGACCTGGGCGCTGGCAAGAGCCCATGAGGGTTAACATCAAGACCCGCCGTCAGCTGGCCTTGGATTCTCAGAACCCCACCAGCCGCCCCCACTGCTCCTTTGAAGGATCAGTGGGAAAGAGTTGGGGCATGTGGGAAACTATGGGGTCCCCCAACTCTTTCAAACCAGTAACCTTGCCTCCAAGCTGGGGGAATGTCTTGGGACTCTTTTTTTGCAGAGCTTCTCTGGCTTTGCTACGAAACAAAGTCAGAACCGAGCCCTTGGCTCTCTCCTGTGCTGTGAGAAGGAGCCAGAGACCAGTGGCGAAGTCGTGCTAGGCTTGTACATAAATCTGTTCCGTCCAGGAATCCCACCGTCCCGAGTGTCTGGGAAGCAGGGCGTGTGCCGCTGGCCCCTGATGTCCAGGGCCTGCCAAGTACTTGTTCACTTCCTGGTCCCAGCCGTGCCTCCCCCCCAGTCCCTCACCCACCCCCCGCCCAGGGCCTAGCCCTGTCCCTACCGCCACCCCTCGAGTGTCAGAGGGAAGCCCCGGGGCCACAGTGGGACTCCCTGAGAGCCGACAGCTCCTCCCGGTGCACAGGAGCGGCTGTGGCCTCTTACAGGTGGACAGATGCTGCTAGGTCACTGGCAGCCCAGCAGGCGCCGGCTGGGCAGAGCCGGGAGTGCAGATGGCAGAGCGGAGCTCATCCTGGCTGGAGACTCAGCCACAAAGTGATGGTGTGGAGCGGGGCCCGTCGTGGGCTGCCTTGGGACAGGACAAGGTCACCCCGGCTCGCCGTCCTGCCTTGAACAGGAGCTGGGAGACCCACCTCCAGGGCCTGGGTGGCCCCAGGGGACAGATGGGAGCCTGCACGTGCCTGGCAGGTGACCTGCCACCCTTTGCGGGGCACCCCCTTGAAGAAGTGGGGTGTATGTTGGGGGTTAGGGCATTCTGCCTGCTGGGCTCTTCCAACAGGCGTAGGGCGATTCAATTCAGGCTTAGGTAGCACTGGAACAGGTCTTCCCAGGCTCTCACCGGGAGTCCCAGTTGGTTTCTTCTTTAACCAGCGAGTCTCGTTTTCTGATTCCGTCTTGGCTCGGCCTCGCGCACCAGTACTTGTCTCCGTCATCTGTAGGGTGTCAAACGGCATGCAGTCCCTTTTGTAAAACCCAGGGGTCTCTTCCTGAAATGGGTAAACGTCCCTTTTGTAAGGAGCTGGAGAGGAGAGTGACGCACCTGCCGGCCTGTGCCAGGCCTCAACCGGCCCTTCCTACGGTGGCTTTGCGTGGGAGTAACGCGTTACCGCGCACCTTCTCCTTTCCGACGGGGTCCTCCGGGCTGCGTGGTAAGGCCCGTGGTGTCCTCCCACTTCACAGCAGAGAAAACTGAGACTTGAGGGCTGCAGTGTATACCCCGGGCCCCATGGCCAAGGCAGGGACAGGAGCCTGGCCCCCGGGGAGGGTTCCCATCCTCGTCCTCCGGCCCTGGTAACAGACTTGCTGGGCTTGTGGGCAGCCCTGCTGGTGAGGCCAGAGAGAAGGGAGAAGGAGCGGGTCGTGCCTGGTCATCGGCCCTCGGGGCTGGATGTTTGCAGAGGGGCAGGGGTGGCACTGCCCAAGGATGGTGTCCATTCGGTGGTCCGTGCCCGCACTCCTGCCCATCTGCTCGATGGGTTTGCTGTCTGTCTCGCCGCCCCTCGCGCCTGGAGAGTGGGGCGACTTCTCACATTCGCTCAAGGAACACTAGGGCTGGCCATGTCTTCCCAAGGACGTTTCCTGTCCCTCCCACAGTCCCTCTCTGTGTTCTTCCAGCATCAGCCACTGTGCCCTGGGGCTGTGGCATCTGCTAATAAGTGGGTCACTGCTGCCATCACTTGAATATTTATTCTTACCGATTCTGGGGCAGGAGGTGGCCTAGAGGCCTTCAGGACTAGCGAGGAGGGAAACTTAGCGTGGCGCAACAAGGCTGGGCAGCCGCAGTGACTTGACAGGACGCGGGAACTCGGGAGCCCTGCTGCACGCCTCCAGAGGCACCGCCGGCTGCCCCAGAGCACAATTCCAGTAGGACACGCATGGATGCTGCCCCTGGATTTGTCACCATTGGGAACCTGGAGTGAAGGCAGCAGCGGTTAGCTAAGGAGGGTGGCCCGAGAGGGCCTGTGGGAACTGACGGGGCCAACGAGCTGTCTCTGTGCAGGGCTCGTGGGCTGGCTCCCTCTGGAAGCGGAGAGCAGGGCCCTAAGCCCACAAATGGCCTGATGGCAGTTTCCCTACTCTGGGCCACCCTGCCCTGTCTGACACACATGAGTCGGGACCCAGGAAGGGGCTGGGAGGTGACTCCTGGCTGCGTGGCCTTGCTTACGGGGTCTGGAACATCAAAGTCCGCCCTTCGTGGGGTGGCGGCCGACCAGGGAAGCCCATCTTTTTTCCTTCCCCTTCATCTGCACAGTGTGCTCCTTGTCAGCTCCCCTTGGCTCTGTCTGGATGCTCAGAAAGGTCCCGTTTTTCTCGGCCTCTCTTTTCCCCACTCGTAGGAAGATGCCAGTTGCACTGGGCAGTCACAGCAGGTGCAGTGGGCCGGGTAAGCCCTCGTGACCCATGCCTGGCTGGCCCAGGAGCTTGGTGTGGTGGGTGTCAGGGGGAAGGGGATACAGACGTGCGGTGTCTTCAGCCAGCTGTGCAGAGTGTCCTCCTGAGCCTTTCCCCCTCGTGCTGAGCCCCTGCCTTCAGCCCATGATCCTGGGTCTCGAGGACGAATCATTTCTGCCCGATGCCGCAGAAACGCGTGGGCCCACTACCCCGACAAGAGCTGGGTCTCTAATGTTGAGGGAATGCTGACTTCAAACAGGCACCATTGCTCACATTGAAGTGACTGACTTGAAAGGATTAGCTTGTCTCTCCTTTTCAAGGAAATCAATAGTACAGGGACAGGCGTGTGTTTTCTTTCTTTTTTTTTTTTCCTAGGGAGCTGTCTATATATTTCATCCGAGGGATGGCTTCTTGGTTTTTGGTGTGCTTTCCATCCCCCCGCCCAGCCCTTTCTAAACGAAACTCAGATTGCTCTGTCACTCACGCCAGCACTGCGGTTTGTCTCTCTAGCTCCTGCCAAGGGTCCCCATGAGCCCCCAGGCCCCCGCCAATCGCCCATGGCTGCTGCTGCCACCCGGGCGCCCCCCCCCCTGCCCCACTGCATCCCCTGCACCTGCCCAGCTGCTGCCCAGCATTGCTCCAGTAACCAGCCCTCACCTCTCAGTGCAGACCCGGGTAGCACCTCCCTGGGCCGTGGTGACCGCTGAACCCGACCCCATCCCCAGCACCTCTGGGTGTTGGAGCCGAGCCTCCTCCTCCAGCTTCGGGAGAGGATTGTTGCTTTTATTTTTACTGTGCCTCTCAGGGACCCGGGTCCTGTCTGCTGGCTTTAAGCCCGCCATCCATCACCCCCACATCCTGCCTCTGCCACGGCCAACACCTGACACACCAGCTTAGAAAGTGACACTTAGTCCCCAGTGCTGCCGCTTCTTCGCTCCCAGTGAAGATACCAGGTGATGGGAATTTGGCAGCTTCTGGACAGTCCCCACCGTCCCTCCCCCCCAAGTCTCAGAAGCCACCTGTTGCCATTGGTTGGGGTCCTGCATTCCTGCATGGGGGGAGCTTATATCCTAGCTCCTGAGCCAGGTAAACTGCCCAGATTCCCTCGTCACAATGGTACTTTTAGTGTCTCTCTGCCCTGATGGAATGTTCCAGGTCCCTGCCACCATATCCATTGTCTGGTGAGTCCTGAATACGTTCTTACAAACACTTGCCCAGGGCAAGCTGTTTTGATTCCTGGGCGCCTGGGCGGACGTCAGATAAATCGGCCTGGATTCTCACCCTTCCGCCCTACCCCTCTTCCTCATTCAGCCAGGGAGGTGTCTCGGGGTGGGGGAAATCATTCTGTGTGCCATCTCCTGGCCACTCCTGCCCCAGCGCCATCCGCGACTGAGAAACCCCCCTGTGTCAAAGTCCAAACGCACAAAACAAATTACGGAACTAATTACTTGTCACAGAGTTAGTTCGTTTGCAGCAGGTTTCTCTTGAGTACTTGGTTTCTCTAATGGGTGTAAAATGTTACTGTGTGAAAACGAGTTATTTCCGAATAGAGCTCTTAGAAGCCTGTTCCTCGTAAAGGGGGCCTCCAGGTGTTCACGTGCACAGGTGCAGCGACCCAGAGCCCGGTCCGTGTGGAAGCAGGCCGGCGGCTGACGTGGGGTTGGGGTGGACGCAGGCAGCCCACCTACAAGAGAGCCTGGGGTGTGCATGCCTTTTCTCGCCGCACTGCCTGGGAAGCTCCGTGGGGCTTGGTCCGTGTATACCCACGGCCTGCTCTCCTGCACAGGCCGATTTGGTTGGGAAACTTCCAAATAGGTCTCCGTGGGGAGTGCTCATCCCTGCTGGGGACCTTCTGCGCTGTGCTTTTTCAGGACTGTCTTACCCACACTCCACACTGATCCCAGGCAGCCCAAGCTGGAGCCTTGAGCGCGCCTTCTCCGTGAGCGGCTCGAGTGGGGCTCCGTGTCTGGTGCCCCTCGCTGCACAAGCATCCCGGGCTGACCCAGCACCAACCTGAGTGTGTTTTCAGCCTTTCCCCTCCAGCTGCTCCACGCTGACCCCGACCAGGGTGGCCCAGGCCATCTCCATGCTCCACGCCCCCTCTGCTTCCGGCCTTCCCTTTCTGAGTAAAGAACTAAAAGTGACTTTGCTTGAAGGAGATGTCCTGGTTGATTTCACATCTCCCGCTCCCCTCGTCCCCGCTTTCTGTTTCATTTCCCCCGAAAGTGCAGGGGAAAAAAAAAAAAAAACCTCACCGTCTAGAAGCCAGCAGCCTGCCCGTGGTTTTAGAGGAAGGGGGAGTGTTCGTAAATATTTTGGGTTAACCCGGATGGAAACCGTACCTGCCAACCCGTTTTTCGCCTCCTGCCCTGGGCCCATGTGATGCCTTCGTTGCATAGAGGACGTGTGGTACTTGTGAGGGCCCTGCCGGGGTCTGTGGGCGATGCTCACTCTCTGTCACAGGGTGTCTGTTGTGAGCAGAAGCTGGTGTCTTTCTAAATAGCGCCCCAGGGCCCCAGCAGTAATTGTTTAATTAAATAAAGCACTCATTCTAAGATAATAACTGCACTCCTCTGTGTTGCCGGCGTTCCAGCCAGCGGGGCTCGCCATGCAAACCGTGCCCAGAATAAAAGCGTCTTTGGGCGTGTTCTCTGGACCACCGGCTAACCCACCGGAGAAGGCAGGAGGCAAGGGAGTGCAGAGGGCTTGCAGCCTGCAGAGATGCCTGGGGCCCGAGCCGTGATGGGCATCAAGGGAGCTGAACAGTTAGGGTGCATATTAATGATGCCATCTGATTAATTAGCATGAGCTCGGGCTGTCTCGTGGCTGAGCTGAGAGCAGACCAAGGTACATTTTAATAAGCCTTCAAGTGCAGAGGGAGGTGCGGCAGAGCTCCCCTCCGAGCAGGTGTGAGTCTGGAGGGGAGGGTCACGGGGCACGGCAGGGCGTCCTGAGTTTGGCTGTGGGAGGGACTTCCTCCAGCCACTGAGTGAGACATTCTCCAGAAACCTTGACAAGAGGAGGAAAGAGACATCCGGACCGGGTGCAGGGTGCCGACTGGTGGGGCTGTGACGTGGACCCCTCGCCGCCATAGGGAGGTCATGCTCCAGCCATGAGGCAGGTGCGCGGCCCCCCGAGAACACCGTCCAGCTCTCTGCCTGCCCCTGGTCCGGACCATGAGCCTCGGCTGTGTCTCAAGGTTTGGTTCCAGGAACCAACTTCAGGTACTTGTTGAAACTCTACATTTCTGGGTCCCAGCCCCGGCCCACGGTAGCAGGGTCAAGGCTCCGAGGCCCAGGAATCTGCACCTTTGACCAGTTCTGAGGGGAGATCTGTGTCCTCCCCCCTTTGAGAGGTTCCGCCGGCTGAGGACCTGTCCCCTGGCAAACGGTCCCCCTGCGAGAACCACCCCCAGGCTGCAGCTGTGGAGGCAGCCTTTAGGGGCTCCCTGTGCCTTGCCCCTTCCAGGGGAAGACGATGGCCCCACGTCCACAGGTGTCCTGCTGGAATTATGCCTCACGCACTCCAGTGCAGACAGAGAACAGCATCCCTCCTCTGATCAGACTGTTTGCAGGCTCTGCGTGTCCCAGGGAGAGAAGGGGCTCCAGCAGCCTCCCGTTGCTACTGCCCTCTTTGTTAACCAGGGCCAGCAGGTCCCTCCTGCATCCCTGTGGATGGTGCTCTCGGCTCCCTCTTAGAGCCCACAGCGTGCCAGCCCCACCGAGAGGCCTTTCACCCTGGCCATCGATCGACTAGAGAGGAAGCGGGGGATGTCAGTGCGGTTTCTTCTACCTGGGTGGACAGAGTTGTTCATCAGCGAGCTCGAAGCCCTGTCTCCCCTCCTTCCCCACCTCCAAGGTTACTCAGTGTCGGCAAAGACTCCTGCTCCCCCATCTGTCTATTTCAAGGTCTGACGTCAGCGGAGAAGGGGTGGAGCCAGCTTGGCCTGTGCTCCTCTCCGCGGGGCTCCCGTGTTCAGGGCACCGGACTTCCTTCCCTCCCTCCCCTCCAGCCCCAGTGCCCAGCATTCCCACCGCCATCCACTCTTCCTGCACAGAGACAGGCGGGAAGAGTGGACTGAGGAAGGGCGGACGCCAGGAACACCTGCAGCCATCAGCTGGCGCTCTCGTCGGGGGCTGCGCACAAGCCAGCCGCTGAGGTGACAGAGAGCGATGGCTCAGCCTCCGCACAGCCTCGGGACAGGGACACTAAAAGCAAGCTGATTCCAGCTGGTTCCTGGAGATGCTGTCAGCTCGGCGGGTTCTAAGGTCCAGGAGGCCCATGCGCCGGCCACCCCGAGTATCCAGCTAGTTCTCCTGACCGGATCAGGTGGTTGGGGGCTGATGGCTGGGTGGGTGGGTGGGTGCTATTCTCCAAGGGAACCACAGAGGGGCAGGACGGATGGCCCAGAGGCTCCCCGCCCCCGTCCCTCACCACAGAGTCTCCCAGCTCCCCTCAAGGCCTCTGGTTCTAAGGACCTCCGAGGACCAGCTGACCCCGAGCCTGCCCCGGACAGCTCTTCCCAGGCCCAGGGTCACGTGGCCAAGCCAGAAGAGTACCTCTAGCCTTCTCGTTGGTGCGGCAGAGCCCCGCCGTGGGGGAGGTTGTGCTGTCTACCTTGGTCTCCCCTGCCTTGACCTCCAGCATGCTGGACCAAGGCACAGAGCTGGCGTTGATTCCCCGTGAAGAGATGTCAGCGGTTACACAGTGAGAACCAGTACGCCAAGCCTGCAGCGCGGGAGAAGTTAATGTCTCGGCGTCTGCTCACTCGCTCTGGCTCCCGTGGGGCTCACTGCAAGGGCCCAGGTGGCACTTTTAGCAGTTTATCGCATGGCCCCCTAGCCGGGACCTCCCCGCTGTGCCTTCTTCCTTTTGCCGCTGTAACACAGTGCAGTCCCTTTTAAGCCTTATCCCACTGGGACAGAGAGGAGTCCTCCCGAGAGGAATCAGGAGAGCTTGAGGCCGTGCTCAGCCTCCCCCAGTCCCTATAGCGCAGGCCTGGCTGCCTCCAGCACGAGACTTGCCCCAAAGCCACGGAGCTTTTCTGTTACTTCATTTTTTCAACATTGGTTTTAGGTAAATATGACTGTCCTTTCCCTGCTTAAAACGTGTTAGAAGTTCCTCTCCATAAGGCATCATTTATGCTTCTTCACGTGGTGTGGTCTGTTCCAGTCTCCTTCTGGAAGCTTCTCTCTCACCACTGCCCCACACTCGCTGGCCCCTGTCCTGCAGAGGTGCTGGGCGCTCTCACGACTTTGTGCCCGTCCAGGGCCTTTCCCTTGCTTCAGAGTCTGACAAGCACTCACTCGTTCAGAACTGAACTTGGGGGCCTCCTTTCAAGACACCTGCGGCCGTTACTGTCCCCCCCAACCCCTCCCATGGCGATAATTGGATTTCCTTGTGTCTTCAGTTACTTGGTCTCCCTGGGAGCCTCTCGAGGTCAGGGCTGTGCCTGACCCACACATCTGGAACCAGCATGGGCCTCACAGAGGGCAGTTGCTCCGTGAACATCGGAACGAGCGAGAGCACTAGGGTGTGCTGCCCCCGCGGGATCTGTGGCTGGCCCCGTGCGGTCCCTCTGTAAGCCCCTGGGGCTGCCGATGCCCGCGGCCCATCACCGCTAATGGCCACGGCCAGAAAAATTCCACGTGCAGCTGGCTTCTCTTCTTTTCCTGAAGGTACAGATCATCTTCTGTGCCTCTCTGCCGGGACAAAGTGACCCCTCAGAATGGCCTTAGGGGCACTCAGGGGGCCACAGTCAGGAGCTAAGCACATGCCAGGAAGTCTGGGGTGGCACCCCATCTGCCACCCCCTCTTTAGTGCCCAAAATGCAAGCAGTGAAGTCTTAGGCTGGGCCAGGCTCAAAGGCAGGTCTGTGTCCCAGGCAGAGCCTCAGCCCTCCTCTCACACACACCAGCTCTGTCCCGCACACCTCCTGTCATCGCTGTCCGTAAGGCCCTCCTCAGTCAAGGTCAGGCCTCTTTTCCCACCTGGGCGGGTGTGTGTGGACCCATCTCTGTCTCTCTCCTGCTTGCAAGGAGCCAGGCTGCCCTTAATAAGCCCGGATGGCATATAATCATTAAGTAAGTGACTATATGGGTTTTCCACAATATTTATCTATCCCCCCCCCAAACCACAAGGGTTGCAGCTCTGGCATCAAATCCTTGGAACCCTGCCCACCACCGGGCACCATCTGGCTTTTCAGCTAAGAAACAGACAGCATAGGCACGCAGTCCTGTCCTCCAGTAGGATGTGAGGGGGATAGCGGCCATGCCAGGCTGATGCCACCGGGCCCTCCCAGCTCCCCTGCCCCTGCCCCCAAGGGAGGCAGCTTTCCTGGGGGTGGAGGTGGTGGAGAGACTTTCTGTAGGGCAGAACCAAGGGAGGCGGTAAACACTCTAAGAAGGGGACCAGCCTCGAATTCACACAGCCTAAGTTCTGATCTCAGCCATGTCTTGGTCATTACAAGGTCTTGACAAATTATTTTATCTCCTTTAGCTCGGCTTTCTAAACTGGAGCCAGTAATCCATTCCCACAGTGTTGGGGTCAAGAAGTCTTCGACAGAAGATGCTGTGCGTGGGTGCTCGGGAGGTGCTTGTCCCCTGGCGTGGATTCCCTGATGTTCAAGGCAAAGCCTTCTCTAGGTGATGGCTCTGGGCAGGGAGAGGCTCTGGCGTGAGAGTGGCCTGTTCGTGGGCACAGTTCTTCTCCCTGCCAATAGCATCCCCTCCAGATGCGGCCCCAACCATCTCCCAGCGGGGGGCTTGGAGATGACTGGGTAGGGTAGCACCTGGGCCAGGTGTGTGGGACATGTCCTATCCGAGAGGCTGGGGCCAGAGATGGTGATGTGATAGTGAAGACGGTTGCCTGGGAGACTGTGCATTCTGGAAAGATGCCGTCTGTGTCCCATCACGGTCATGGCACAGGACCCATTTCTGGGCGGTGCATGGCCAGGCCTCAGACCTGAGGGGGACCTGCCATGGGTCGTATCTTGTCACTCCCTCCCAGGTAGCTCCTTGTCCCACACGTCTTTAACACAGTGCTCAGCAGCCAGGCTCCCCAGTACGACATCACGCTCCTTGATGGTAGAAATTTGGGATGAATTTCTTGATCTTTCTTTTTTGTCATCCATGGGTTCAGGAGGAGATGCGCTTTTTTTTTTTTTTTTTTTTTTGGCCTCCCAGAGGACAAACCATAAAGATAGATTACAAACCTCAGGTTCCTAACTGAAGATTTCTGTCTCATCTAAGTAGGGCAGGGGATGTTGAGAGCAAAGGGTTCAGAGAAGGAGGTCATTTGGGTCCTTTCCTAGATCTGCTTTGTTTCCAGTTGCCCTGAGAAAAGAGAAGCAGAAGATTTGGAGGAAGGAACCTGGGGATGCTTTCAGCTGTCAGACGGTCACAGGCGGCATTCCAGTTAGTGTGTTCAGGGAGTAACTGAGCCCAGGCAGTGCCTTGTGAGTGCCCTGGCCATCTCCAGGCTGACAGGGCTGGGATCGCTGTCACCTAGGCTCCTCGGGTGTTGGCCAGCGGTGCTGCAGGAGCCAGGACAGCCTGTGTCCGGCCTTCCCGGAACCTCGGAACTGGTGCGGGTGGTCTGGGAGCGCTCGCCCCACGCAGCCTGTGTCCAAGAGATTCTCATCTGTTCTCTTTCCTGCCAACCCCTTCGCAGCCTCCAGGAGGGGCTGTTCTGGGCTTGTGACAGAAGAGCGGTCTGCATGTTCATGGCTGGGAGCAGCCGCCCCACCTGTAGCTTCTCCCCAAAATCATTTTTCCACACTCCCCGGTGTCAAGACAAGGTTTGCACCAGTAGGCCCGCAGAACTTGTCCAAGTGCAACCTCAGTGGCCTGCATGCAGCTTTGCGGGGAGGGCGCCCAGAGCTTCACCTTCTTCCCAGTTAATTGGCAGTGGAGCACATCTCTTCTCCTGCCCGACCTCCTGACCCTGGTCCGATTGGCTGCCGTGCGGGTTTGGTTTCTTGCCTCTGTTCTGTGGCTTCAGCCACTAGGTGCGCCCTAAGGAGTCTACCTTTCGGCTTGCTGTTGCCTTTGCTCAGAGCCCAGCACCCTCCCGTCTCGGGCTTGGCCTCTTCCAGCAAGCACACACTTGCCTTTTGCAGGTAGGACATGTCTTTGCGTTCACAGTTTCCAAGTGGGGCTGAATCGGTTGAAGCAAGTGGACTTGGTTTTCTCCTGCAGGACGTCTCAAGGTGATAGCTGGAGAAGAGCGTGTGTGCCAGAAACACGCTTCTTCAGAATATCCGGGCAGCCGCTCTCTGTTTTTATTGTCAGGCATTCCCTGAATCTCCCATCTCTCCGTGCATTCAGTAGGCCTTGCCCAGTCCCTTCTAGGAGACGGTGGCGGTGGCGCAGAGACAGTAAGATGCTGTAACTTACCCTCAGCAGCACATGGCGGCGGCGGGGGGGGGGGCGGGGTCAGTGCTCTTCTGTGCTGTGGGTGGGAAGGTGAGCTCGCTTTGTCTCCGTTACTCCTTCCCCCCAGGGACACGGAACTTAAGGGATGAGTGGGTGAAGGGCCCGCTGCTTCCCCATCTCGGTTGGGCTGGGGGAACCTGTAGCTTCCTCCCACAGAGAGGCTCTGCTCGTGCGCTGGGCCAGCCGCTCACTGGGCTGGGCCTTCAGAAGGTGGCTGCTCGGCTCTGCCCTGTGGGAGAACCCCCTTCTCCTGGAGCTTCTTGTGCAAGCACCCATCCCTGTGGGTCTGGATTCTGTGGAATTTAGATGGGGTGGTGCATCCGATCGCAGGGTTTTGGCAAATGAGCTGTGATAACGGTCCTCTGGGCTTGGCGCACAGAGGCTGCCGCCTGGGATTCAGACCCACACCTGTTGTCAGGCTCTCACCGTCCTCTGCACGATGGCCGAGCCTTTCTGTCTGGTTGGGAAGAACTTGAGCTCCCCACCAAAGCATCCGGGCCGTTATTGAACTTGGGTGCAGGTGACAGAAGTCCGGTAAGAATAGGAGCGACCTGATGTTCTTTCTTTGGCCAGAGGGCCTCACGGGGCCCCAGCTCCCTGTGTTCCCTGACCTGCGGTGTCTGGAGGACCGATGGGGTGTGAGAACGTGGGTGCCGGCTGTCGCCGTTGGGGTCATGGGCAGGGCCAATGTTTGTCGGCCCCCTGTGCACACACGACGTGCTTTGAGAGGTTCTGTCACACTCGGGGGGCTCGTGGTTAGCCAGGGCGGCGTCAGGAGGCCAACCCCAGCACCGCGTACGCCCGTGGTCCAGAAGCCCGTGGTCCCTCCGCGGCCCCTCGCTGACTCTGGGCTCCTCTCCTTTGTGGATGAATCCCCAGACGTTGTCATTCAAGTTGGGAAAATAAAACTCCCAAACCGAAATGCGCACAGCCACTTGAGAAATAAAAATAGAATCCTCGAACACTCCTTCCCGCATTCAAGGACACCTTGAAAGTTCAGTTCCCGTTAAGGGATGGGTTCATGCTGCGTTGTCATTAACCCCAATTAATTCTTAACCCCTGGCACCCTGGAACGAGGGCCGCCCTGTCATCTGGGGGCTCGTTGTCTCTGTCACTTGGGAGAGCCTCCGGGATCCGTCCGGAGCTCAGCCATGCCATCAGCAGGTCCCTGCCCCTGCCGGCCCCGTGCGCACCGAGTCCACGGATTCCACGGTCAGCCCCTGGGGATCCCCGCGTGTTTAGGGCAGATGAGGCAGTATGTCCCCGTTCCACCCCCTAAGACTTGTTACTTTGTCACTCTTGCTAAATTAACGGAGAAGTCCATCCCCCACCCCACCCCAAACCCAAGACCAGGAGGCTCTGGGTGTATCCGCCGCCTTCTACACTGACACTGCGGGAGCTGAAGGGTGGGGCACGCAGAGGCAGCTGCTGGTGGCTGAACCCTGATCCCTTAGAAGCTCCACCGTGCTGCACTGTGGGGGCCACAAGCAGGTGAGCCCCCAAACCCTCATTTTTAGAGGAACTCAATAAACCAGGCACTCCAGGACCGGGCCATCCAGCAGGTTTCTCCAGCCCCGGGAGCCAGAGAACCACAGCAGCGTTACTTTCGTTCCTTGCTGGCCGTCGCCAGCTTCCTTGACCATTTGGCCTTCATCCCCACCACGTGCTGCCCTTCTGCTTCCATCTAGGTTGGGGAACAGGGCCTCGAGGGAGCCTTCCCCGCCGGATCGACAGTCCGCGGACTTCTTCTCTGCTGGATTTTCTCACTGTGCCCTGTCGCAGGAGGTGACCGGTGATCAGTCTTTGTCCCAGGGACTGGCTCAGAGGTTCTTGGGACATTTGTGCCATGTGGTTCTTCAGCACATCCTTCTCTCCTGCCTTCCGTGTCTCCATGAACAGCCGGCCCCTCTCTCTCCTCACCCCCACCCTGCCCTTCCTCCCTTTTGAGGGAGGGGAGATGGACTGCAGGTCTTGTGATTTTCACCCAAGTGCAAGTTCTGATGAGAAGGTGCGGTCCACTGTGTGTCTCCCCAGCAGGAGAGGAGATGCCAGCAGGCAGGATTGGGGGCTTTCGTTTTGTTTTGTAAGAGAAGAACTGGTGGGTGGGCGGTCTGTCTGGGGACGGTGAATCCACGGTCTCCCAGAGGCAGGCATGGGAAGAGTCCCTGCTTTGAAGACCTTTGACATTAGGTTCTTGACATTAGGTTTCTTCTAAGACATTGCCCTTCTGGGTGCCTGGCGGATTCACAGAGTGGGCACAGCCCACTGGGGTCCGAGCCCCTTCCTTGCTAGGGGTCCAGGGGATGCAGAGGGCAGCCGAGAGCCCTGGGCTCTTCTCAGAGCCTTTTCTCCTTATTGGGGCTGAATAGCATTCTCTCCTAAAGCCAGTGGGTCTGCTCAGAGCAAACGCTGTTTCAGTTTGCTCTTTCTAAATCAAAACATATTGATTTCACACCTGTTTGAGGAAGAGATCTTTTCCCGACACACTGAGCCGCGCTCAGGCGGAGTGGGTGGCTTGCCCACTTGTGTGCACTGCCCTCTGCCAGCTCAGATGCTGCCCGTGGCAGGAGGGGCTGGTCGAGGGTAGGAGGCAAGTCAGCAAGACAGGGGTGGCCTCTGCCCCTGCTGCAGGGTTACCTCTCCACCAGGCGCTTCCCCACCAAATCCGCTATATTCTGCAGGTCCTCAGTGGGCACGTCACATGTGTCAAGCCCCCTGGGTGCTGGCGTGAACAAGGACGCAGGCCTTGCCGTCCTGCTGCTCGCACTCTGTCCGGGCGCAGGGTTTGTGGACGCAAAGTCAACCCATGAGGGGCACCTGGGTGGCTCAGTGGGTTAAAGCCTCTGCTTTCAGCTCAAGTCATGATCCCAGCGTCCTGGGATCGAGCCCTGCATCGGGCTCTCTGCTCAGCAGGGAGCCTGCTTCCTCCTCTCCCTGCCTACCTCTCCACCAATTGTGATCTCTGTCAAATGAATAAATAAAATCTTAAAAAAAAAATCAACCCATGAGACAGCAGCTCAGCATCTACCAGAATTAGGCAGAATTAGGTGCCCGACTGTGTGTGTGAGCCCAAGGGAGGAGCTCCATGCAGAGGACACTGGTCCCCGAGCAGAGCTTAGAAGGCAATGGAAGTAAGAGAGGGGGAGAGTGAAACTCTGTGCGCAGGTGTGGCTGGGGCTAAGCGTGGGGGACGACACGCACCAGTTGGCTCTGGCCCCAGGAAGGAGAGGACAGGGACAAAAGGACCAAGACGGATTCCGCAGGAGGACAGTCCTGAACTCTCCCCTGCCTTTTGTCTACGTGGTTTCTCCTATCTGAGGTATCCCTTTCTCTTTAAAGTTCCCCTGGGCGTCCCCACCCCAGCCCCAGCCAGGCAGGGTCAGGAGCCCATGCTCTGTGCTCCACTTCCCCTGTGGGACCGTAAGAAATAACATTTCTGTGGTTTTAAGCCACCAAGTTCTGCAGTCACAAGACGCTGGTACAGAGAGTGAGGAAGGAGACAGAGGTTGTTGGGAGCTTGAGCCGGAGCGGCTGGAGGTGAGTGGTGTGCTGCCTGCGCGGGGTTGCAGGAGAGAGGCAGCTGGATGGAACTGTGGACGAATCCAGAAGGCCACCAGGACCCTGTAGAGCCACACCCAAGCCTTGCTGCGGGGCCTTAGCAACGTGGGCTGCCTTGTGTCCATCAACACTGGCAAGGTTGCCCTGGGGCCTTTGGTACACGTTTAAACTCGGAGAAGAGTTCAGTTAAACACAGAGAAGAGGCCCGAGCCACCCCATTTGCACCTTCGCACGTCTGTCTCAGACTTCGTTCCGGTGACCAATTTGAAGATTTCATTAGAAACCAAAGAATTGCTCTTTATTCCTTTTTCTCCTTCTGGAACACGTTTGGCTGCCGCAGGTTCTGTCCCTGCCTCCTGGAATGATTTGGGCTCCGAGAGTCCTTGAACAGAGGCTGAGTCTGAACTGATCAATGGCATTTGGGGGTTGAACCATTGCTCAGGAGTCGGTTAATTTATAATGTCATACGGGCTAGACGAGAAGACCCGAGAGGATAGGCTGCCTCTTGGCTTTTTATCTCCTCTTTTTGAAGAAGGAAAGGGAAAACAGGAGGTGCCACGTTTGGCTGTTCAGCGTTCAGAGATGATCTCCGTCCCCGCTAGACCCTGGGCACATGGGGGCCGCTTCTCCTCCCGTGCCCCCGTTCTTCCCAGAGACCTGGCAGCAGCCGCTCCATGGCATCCTTTCCGGCTCTGATGCCGGCCCCTGCGGGCGCCGAGTCTGGCTCTAACTAATTTGCAGAGGACACCTGTTCCTTAATTAGCCCCAGCCTGTGCCGTGTGTCTTGGTCCGGGCTCCCTCCGATGCGTGAGCTCGTGGAGGGCCAGGGCTGCCGTTGGGGGTCTGTGCATGGTTGCTCCGACCATCCGGGCCCTGTGCTTCCCACTCACAGAGTGGTGGGGTCCATCTGTGTCCTGGGCCTTAAAACCACATCCCGGCCGCCGGCCCGCCACAGGTGTCTCTGCTGTTGACCAAATCTTCCAGAACAACCCTCTACCGCCAGGCCCCGCTGCCGGCCCTAGACCCAGATGTGGGAGGTCCAGGCCAGTGCAGACCCTCATTCAGAGCCCCCCTGCACTCCTGCTCCCCACGACTCCGATGGCGTCTCACGTACACTTCTTGCTCGACTCTTCAGGTGCGCCTGTATGCTTAGTGTCTTTAAAAAGAGGGAAGCTCTTGGGGGACGGGGATCCCACCCTGCAGGGTTTTATAAAATGCATCCTTTTATGGAAAACGATCTTGGTGAACAGCTGCCGGTGGGGAGGGGATGAAGACGGATCTAGCATCTGGAAGAGGACCCGGGCTGGAGCAGGATTCCCTGCCTGCCTTTGGGGCTGGTTCTGCTGCATACCTTCCCCACCTGCCACCCGCCTCCCCTGCTTCCCCTGCCTTGGTTTTACATAGTAGAACCTTCTGAAAACGAGTCTCTAGGCGTCAGAGATGAGCTCTGACCTCCCACATAAGCTGCCCGTAAGAAAATGTCCAGCGCGAGCGGTGGGCACCGTGGGTCGGAGGGGAGGCCCCCACGCTTGCCAGGGGACACAGCAGGAGTCTGGTTTTGAGCAGCCCGGCGTTGTTTGGAAACATCTGTGGCAAGTGGCTTTGTATGTGTTCTTCCTTGAGGCTCTCTCTCTTCTGCCCTTCAAGAAAGAAATCCTGTTGAAGTTTCCCTGAAGTGGTTATTCTCCTAAAGGACAAACTGATGGTGCCGCTTGCGGGCTTGCTGTGCGGCTGCAGGCCCTGCCTGAGTCTGGCCTGCAAGGGCACCAGGCCACCGCCTCCCCCGCCCCCACCCCCCCCACCCCCGCCCCGCTCCTGCTCCCACCCCCCAGGCACCCCTAGCCTAATGGCGCTTCCCCTCCTCCTGGCGGAAGCAGAGCTGGCTCCAGGCCCCCAGCAGAAAGCCCTTTCCAGAAGTCTCCCAGCCCCGGAGCCTGCCTGGAGGCCCTGTCCCCCAGCTAATTAGAGCTTTCTCCTTAAGCAGTACTTTCGTCTCTGGTGTCATCCTCACAGTGATAATGGACTTGGATAAGAGGTCACAGCTTCTCCCACTTCCCGCTTTCCTTGCGGATGATGGTGGGGGAGGGACGGGCACAGCCCCCCTTCCGCCAGCGCCCGCCTGCCTGTCACCCTGTCACGGGGCAGCCAGGGAGTGGGGGGACTGGCCGCCAGGCGGAGCAGCTGCGATGTCTCCCCCCCCAGCTCACGGGGCCAGAGCCCGGCTGCTCGCCACATTCGGGTCTCCACCACCCGCTGCACCTCTGGCGAGTGTCATTAACATTAACGTGATAAAACGGGCGCCATGTAAATGTTAATAAGGTCTGTTGCGTCTGCTGCTTCCGAGTGGCAGATTGGAAATGGTACCATCATCGTAGCGCCAACCAGCAGCTTTTAATTCCTCTGCTCCCTGAGCAGCCAATTTGGCATGGAAATCCTAACCTTCCTCAGCCCCCAGCCCGGCTGTGCTGTGCCAGGCTTACCCCCACTCTCCTTTGCAGAGAGGGTTCAAATTTCCCACCGACTGGTTTTCTAAGATAGGGTATGAATTCTTTTTTTTCTGAGTAACCGCTTGGTTTTCCCTATTCTCCACGGAGGAAGAGCACTGAGCCCCAAACTCAAGCCCCACTTTTCATGGCTGCGGTTCCTTCTCTTCTTGGTCCAGGATAGTCCTCTGAGAGATTTGCCCTGGAAGCCATTGGCTCTGGCTCTGGCTTTCCAGGCTTTCCCTTCTCTTGAAGTCACAAACATTGCTGATGGACGACATCCTGATCGATCCTTTCCTCTGAACCTTCAGCACAGCGTTCTTTCCCGTGTGCTGCGCTGTGGGGGCCCCTGGGTCCCCTCCTCCCTGTGTGCGGTCTGCCCAGTAGACCTGGGGGTCCAGGGTGTGCCTGGCTTCCTCTCAGATCCCCATCTTGCTGCTGTCCCACACCTCCTTGGGGCTTGTTCCCAGCTCCGTGCAGGGCCCAGGAACCCTCAGCATTTGCTAAAGAGGAATATCAGGCAATGTCCCTGGGGTGTCCCTGGGGGTCATGCCCAGAAAGTTGTCTCAGGACAGGAGGCATAAGGAACAGCCAGAAAGCACGGCTCTGGGTTTCTGTTGCATCCCAGGGAATACCCTTGCGATGCTGTCGGCCCCTGGGGAGCCTCTGCTGACCCGGGTGCACACCGTGGTTAGGACCGGCCGCCAGGCAGGGGCCATGTGGACAGCGTGTCCGCGCATCTCCACGCGCTCCCGGCCCCTGCCCCCTTCACACGTGTTTCTGTCCCCCAGGCTGTCTTCACTCTCCTCCTTGGACCCTTCACCTTCTTCGACGTCCAGAAAACCAAGTACCTGCAGATCCTGACCTCCCTGATGAGATGGGTTGGTGAGTGAGAGACCTTTCGAGGCTTCCTTTCTCCTCTCATTCCTTCCTTACCCTTGCCAAGACGGCCGTGTGTGCTCACAGCGCAGCTGGAAGGTGGTGGGCTTCCGGGGACTCCTGAGAGCCGGGAAGGGGCGGGGGTAACACAGTCCCGACAAGGATCACGTGTTGTGGATGGAGCCCGAGCTAGGCCCAGACTTCTTCACACGCCCATGCAGTGTCCCCGCTGCCCCCAGGCTAGGCCAGGACTCCTGAAGTCCCCGGGTCGGCTCTGCCCACTTCAGGGCACGAGAATGGCACCGCTGTGCCTTCTTGTGGGTGCACCGTGTGGCACAGCCGTAAGTCCCAGCAGGCTGTGGCAGCCGCGTCTGTGTTGCCGGCCAGCAGGGTGTGAAAAGACACCCCTTCCACGATACCCTTGACTGACCGATGCCCTCCTGAGCAAGAACATCGTCCTTGGGTGGTTTGGGGGCCTCTCCCCCTAAGGCAGGTTTGTGGGAGGGAGCTCATGCATTCCGCCGCACCGACCCGGAGGGCCCCGGCTACTGAGCGCCGTAGACCCAGGACAGGAGGGGGTAGGGGCCGTGTGGCCTGGCACTGGCTCTGGGATCATTTGCATTCCTCTTTTGGTCTAAAGGCAAAGAATACAGTTGCCGTTGTGGCTGAGAGGTCTGGCAGAGGGCGTCTGCCTCCAGCACCTCCCCTGCCCAGCACCTGCACCGACATTCCCCGGGAGCCTGAGGGCAGGACTCCTCCCTCCCGAGCTTCCTCTCGAGCTCCCGTTGCAACTGCCCCAGCACCCCTCATCAGGACTCAGGGCACACAGCCCTCAGCACGGGCCCTCAGAACAGCTTCTGGTAAAAGTGATTTCCGGCTGTTCTCACATCCTGCAGAGGATTCCAGAATCCCAGTGTAAGGAGCCAGTGCGTCACAGGGTCCTGGCATCTTCAATCGGGAGGGACCATGACCGTCATCCAATCCCCGCCCCCGCCCCCGCCCCCGCGAG
Source organism: Mustela nigripes (assembly GCF_022355385.1). Lineage (NCBI taxonomy): Eukaryota > Metazoa > Chordata > Mammalia > Carnivora > Mustelidae > Mustela > Mustela nigripes. The sequence goes on along the minus strand of NC_081572.1, from coordinate 6,156,136 downwards.
GGCAGGCTCCACAAACATTCACACAGGGTGGCCTCTGGGCCAGGAGCTCCCGACGGGTCCCCTGCCCCACTCGGAAGGGTTGCTTGTCAGCACTGGGAAGTCCTGCCTTGTCTTGAGCCCAGCTCGGCCGCCTGTAACCTCCTTCCGCCTCGGTCCTTCCTTGCACGGAATTGAGAGCAGGACTGAGTCATCTGCTGCGTTAGCTTCGCGGCCCCTGTAACCCGGGACACCTGTCCTTCGTCACCCAGCCCAGCCAAGAGAGCAGGGGGACACTTGTCCAATAGGGAGCGGGATTCCTGGTCTGCCCCCCTCAGCCGGTTCAGTCCTATATGTACCTTCACGATGCTGTTTGCAAATTTTATTCACACATTTGAAAGCCGCGGGTTTAAGTAACGTGACCACCTGGGAAAGAATGAGAACTCCTGACTTAGAACACGAGGATCAGGCTGGCTCCAAGGATAAGGTACTGGAATAGAGCCCCCCACCCTGGGTCCCAGCAGGGCTCACTTCCCAGCGTTGGGATCAGCGGGGAATCACAGTCCCGGCTCCGCCTGCCCACCCTTCTCCTCCGGAAATAGATGAAAGCCCTAGAGACCTGCAGAAGGAAGAGTTTTCTCAGCAAAGCCTCCTCTTGTCCGCCTGGCCCACCTCCGTTGTCACTGCTCCTCTGCTCCCAGAGTCCCCAAGGTCCTGCCCCTCCCCCACACGGGACTGGCTGTCCTGACCCGCCGCATTAGGAGTCCTCACCTCCCCCCGGGGAGGGCAAGGAGAGGTGGGGAGAGGTGGGGAGACTCCTGTGCTTTAGAGGGCTGCCCGGATCGTGACGTGTCCTGATGCTCCACGACAGCGACACCCCTGTTTATTGAGCAGGACAAAGGCCTTCGTGTGTCTAGTGAGTGATGAGCAGGTTGTTGAGAGGGAGGGGAGGAGGCCGGTGGTAAAGGAAGAGTGACTGTCCCAGTGTGGGGTGGGAGACCCCGCCAGACTCAGCTCCCCCGCAGAGAAGGCCTGCGCTTACACTGCCAGCAGGGCCCTGGGGGGGCCTCCAGAGCCTCTCAGAGCAGCCCCTGTGCCCTTTCCACGCTGCTCTTGGAGCCCTGTCCTCCTCAGAGTAAAACCATCCTGCCCCCTTGTGACCCCATCGTGCCTCCCCTTCTCCCAGCCAGAGCCCCTCCGGCTGGCCAGCAAGGCTGGTTACCCCCAGGGGCTGCAGCAGAGATCCCCCAAGGGGTCCCTTCCTCAGGCTCCCGGGCCCTGCGAGGTGACAGTGGCCTTGCAAGAGGCGCTTGACAGCAGGGAGGGCCTGAGGGACACAGCAGCACGTGAAGGTCACCCACACTTGTGTTTCTGCATGGTGACATTGTTGTCACTGCAAGTCATCTGCCTCTTTTCTCCCTTCGATCTGATAATCAGATGGCGCCGGCCTCTCTGCAGAGCTGGTCTCCAGAGCGTTCTGGGTGACCGGCAGGCGGTCATTCTTCTCCTGGAGAGGCTCGGGCCCCTGTGCCGGGAAAGCTAAGCTCTGTGACACAAAGCCCTCTGAAGCAGAAGAAAAATTGTCCAGTTAAGTAAACTCCAGACTGTACCCAAGGCTAGACTACAGTTTCAGGCTGGGGCACGGGAGCCGAGCCGCCTGGGCCCTTTCCTCCCTGGTGGTGAGAGCGGTTCCCCTCGTCATGGCCCCGGGGCCACTGCAGGCAGGGAGCCGAGAAAGGGGGCAGTGGGGAGGGACGAGTCCCAGGAAGCTGCCAGATACCAGCGAACAGGCAGCCCTGTTGCAGGAAGGACTGGAGTCCGCCCCGGGGGACATCTGCGAGGGGGGCGTCTCTCCTCTGGCCCAAGCTCACCCAAGTGGTTTTTTCTAGAACCCTCCAAAAAGCCCTGTTTGTCCTCTTTGGTCTGCGCCAAGTCCTCCGTTCTCAACGAACTCCCTTTCCTTTTGCTTCTGAGAAGCAGCTGTGTGGCCGTGTCCCCCCCGACCCTGCCTCCTTCCCCACACTCCCGCACTCCCTGCCCCTTCCCTCTCCCCAGATTAGGGCCCAGACTGTCCAAGAGAGCCGAGCCGGAGCGCAGGGTGGCAATAAGCCGACTCGGGTTCTAAGAAGACAAAAGGGAAGAATGAGCACCAAAGGGACCGGAAAATCATAAATAAACGTGCTGAGCCAGAAAGTTTCTTGCGCTTAATTAGGAATTTGTTCTGCCATCTGTTGAAACGAGGCTGGGGAAGACTGCGGAAGCCCCGCCCGAGTAGGGCCCCCCGGAGCCCAGGACGAGGCCACCCGACAGCTTGAGGCCAGTTCCCTCCCGCTGCCAGAGCGGGCCTTTGCACGTGGCCACTTGTCCAGGAAAGTGTCGGCACCTGAATGACAAGTGACAGTGTTGATTCATCTCTTTTGCTCTCCAAATAAGTTCTGGGCAGCCCAGGCAGATCGGTGTGGGAGACCCAGATCCCAGGTGCCCGGATGGGCTCCGTGTCGTCCGGCGGGTGAGACTGTTGTGTAGTGTTAGCAGGCTTCCTGACCAGCCCCGCTTGCTGTCCCGTCGCTCAGCCCCCGGCTGCTGGGCTCCTGAGCCCAGGGCTTCGCTCCCGGTGCCTCCGCTTATGTTCCCATCCACGTGGGTCCCGGGGCGCACAGCCAGCCCTCGGCCAGGTTCCTTGTTCAGCAGCGGCCAGGGCAGGTCCCCCCGGGAGCGGCTGGGAAGATAAAATGGGATCCGGAATCAGGGAGGGAGGGCTCTCGGCGCTGCTCCTGGCGCAGGGTCCGCGTTCGGTAGCAGCCGCTGTGTGCAGCCCCGCCACCAGTCCTCTGTGTTGGCCAGTTCATCCTGGGGCTGGCCTCAGTGGGAGCCTCCCTCAGGGCTGGCCGTGAGATCGGGGACGTGGCCCAGGCCACCTGCAGAAGGAGCTGTGGCTCTGGCCACGAGACCCGGAAGCCTCTCAGGTTGGCTCTGTCAGCCTTTCCTCTGCCCCACTCCGGCGCTTGTCCCCCATGCACGCCTGCACCCCCCCCCCCCCCCCCCAGCCTCCACCCTCACCACCTTCAAGGAAGCTTGAGCCTGAGAGAAGTGAGAAGCAGGCGCATCTCACGGAACGGCCCGGGGCTTTCTCTTTCGGCCCTGGTGCTCGCTCTGTCAGTGGTCAGTAGACCGGGGACACTTAGGAGAGACACACAGCCAGAAGTGCTGACCCGCAGGCCCAGGAGCTGGGGCCGCAGAGCCTGAGCTCTAAGCCCCAAAGCAAAGGACGGTAGACCGTCCCCAGCCGCGATGCCTGGCGGGAGCTCTCCGGCAGGAAGGGGCTGAGACGGCTCCGTTACTTCACCCCGTACCAGCTTCCGCCACAGACGCCTCCCAGTTGGGGACACGCACAGCTGGCTCAGCTCGGGTGCCCCACTTGGTGTTATTAAAAACCTGATTCTTTCTAATAAAGACTGCTCTGGAGCACGGCAGCCCTCCTCGGTCTGGGCTGACGAGGACCCACAGGGCTCCTTTCTCTGATTGTGTATTCAGAGCAGCGTGGTGTCCGTCACAGCCGTCTCTGTGCTCCCCTCAAAGTGGGTCAGACGCCAGCCTCTCCGTGCGTCCGTGGGCAGACTCGAACCTCATGAAGCTCCGCGGCCCAGCCTCCCCTTCCAACCCCCAGTGAGTGCCCCAGATTTGTCTTCCAGACCGAGCCAGCAGGGGGAGGTGGGACTCCTCAGCGGTGGCCCGAGAAGCAGAAGGTCCCCAGGAGGAGACCGTCACCTAGGAACATAAGGGCTCTGCTTTTACCTGTCCCCAAAATTCTCTGCGGCCGCTTGGCTGACTCTGCTGCAGATCCCTGACTGATTCGGCAGAGCGCCTCGTGGTGGGACCCTCCACTCTATCACCAGCAGGAGCCAGGGGTCGTCTCTGTCTGGGCCGTCCGTTCCCCACGTCCTGTTGACCCAACATGCCGGCGTGGTGTAGGAATCCCCCCACAACCACTTGCCGCTGTCCCCTCAACCAGTGCTCCTCAGACGGCTGTGAAGGGGGTCCTTTGCCCGCCCCTAGCAGCCAGCCAGCAACAGCCTTCAGCATCACCCCGCCCACCCCCTCGCTAGACCCCGGCTCTCCGGGGCCGTGAAGCATGCGGCTTCTCGTTCCTTAGCCCGTGGAGGGAATCCAAGAAAAGCTTTTCATAGATGTCTCATTTTGGTCTTGATTCTTGTTTTCTGAAAGTTCTCTCTGCAGACACACTTTAGAGGAGAGGATGCTGGAGTTTCCTGGTCTCGGGCAGAGTGGGCACCCGGTTACGGTCTGCCACAGAGCCAGCCCCGTGCTGCCACATTGTCCCTTTTGTTCATGGAACTGACCCAAGAGCCCTGCTGGGCCCCAAGGCAAGGCCACTACATGGCCACCCCACTTCTGTGAGCAGCCTTTGTTGTCAACAGCTCTGCATTTGGCCGAGATGTGTGCTGGCCAGCCCATCAGATGGTCCCCAGAGGCTGGGAGGTCGTGGGCCAGCCGCCTGGACACTGGCAAGGGGAGGGAGGTGAGCCCCAGCTTGTGCTTAGCGGGGCGAGGCCTCTGACCAGTGGTAGGGGCTGTAGATGTGTCTCTGCACAGAGCTGGGCTTCACACAGGCCAAGGTGAGCCTCACCCACGTGTCAGAAGCAGCCCCAGGTGTCTCAGAGCTAATGGGGCCCGCAGCTGCCCAGGAGCTCCCGCACTTATGTGCAGCCTAGGGGCCCCTGAGCACCCTCGAGCACTGCTTCTGCTTGTTTTCCCCATGCTTTCTCCACCCGCGTTTGTCTGTGCATCCAGCTTCTGCGGGACGGATACCTCTGTCCGCTCAGGCTGCCAGGACCGAATGCTACAGGCTGGGGTGGCTTAAACAGTAGAGATTTCCTTGCTCTGTTCTGGGGGCTAGAAACCCAGGATCAAGGTGCTGGCGGGGTTGGTTTCTGGTGCGGCCTCTCTTCCTGGCTGCTCTTCTCCCGGAGGCTTTTCTCCGTGCGCAGGGAGACTGCTCTGGCACCTCGGGCTCCTCCTGTAAGCACCCGGGTCCCATCAGATTAGAGCCCTTATGAGCTCGTTTAAGGCCCCATCTCCAAGCGGTCTCGTTGCGGGTCAGGGCTTCCGCCCAGGAATTAGAGGCAGAGATAATGAAGTCCCCAACAAGAGGAGAGACTGGGCGGCCTTCAGGAAAGGTGACAGAGCTGAAGTTTTATGTTTGCAATCTGGGAAGGAGATTATCGGGCTCCCGGCCAGAGGCCCCATGGCTTCGCTGTTGCCACCATTACCAGCTGAGCTTGGTCTGACAGCGGAAGAATGAAAAATGGAGACACTTGCCCTGCTCGCAGGGTGTGGGAAGGGGAGGAATGGAAAGGCCAGAACTCTTGATTTCCTGCTTGAGACTTGATAGCTTTAGAGACTCAAATACCTGCTCAAATACCACGGCGCCCTCCTCCCAGCACACTCGGAAAAAGGAACTCTGCTCTGAGTTCTCCAGGATAATTATTTTTCAGTCATCTCTGCACCCAGCGTGGGGCTCAAACTCACAACCCCGAGATCGAGAGTCCCGTGCTCCACCGACTGAGCCGGCCGGGCGCCCCTTTTGAAATCGACAACAGAGCCACAGAGTGGAACCTCACTCCGTAAGTTAATTATCCAGACGCCCTTCTCTTCGTCCATGATGATGACAATACAGTGACCATGAAGATGACAGAGTTGGAGTCCTCCCGTCACACAGAGGGTGACTCAGTGTGGAAACACAGCTCGATGGGCTTTGAATTCCCTCCATTCAATGGAGACACAGGTGACTTTTCATGCATTACTACAGGCAAGGCCAGGCATCCCAGAGCGTCTTACAGCCTGAGATAAAATCTGACCTAGGCCCAAGATGCGTGTGCGAACAGGCACATCTGTGAGGGAACTTCTCATCTTTCCCCAAGGGGACTCCTCCCAGCTTGATAGGCCAGGAGGTCCTGTCTTCTGGGGCTGTCAAAGGAGCCCCCATCCCAACTCACAGCCTGTGCTCCGGTGGGAGGGTGACGGCCAGAGGAGGACGGACTGGTGCAAGCCCCCAAAATCCAAACGTAATTCCTTTTCAGTCTCAGTCCCGTTCGGAAAGAGCACACACCCAGGGTCCCCCCACATGACAGAGTGGTGGGGACACGTGGTCATTGTTTGGCCTTCCGCGAAGCAAGAGGGAGCTTCTTGGTTCACGGAACAGCCGTGAGCAGCCCAGGTCTGATGCCTGGGCTAGAGACACCCAAAATAGAGGGTGTTCCTGGAAGGGGTATGACTGCCCCTGACCCAGCTGAGGCAGGTGGGGTCCCTAGGATGATCCCAGGCTCCTTTTGCTATGAGGAGCAAAAGGAGAATCAGGTGAGAACTGTGGGTTGGCAGGTGCCTGCCTGCCCAGGACCAGGATTGTTGGCAGGGAGATAAGGTTTCTCGGACAGCAGTGCGCTCCACGTTCTGAGGGGGGGTGGCTTGGGCCAGGCTCTACCCAGGTGCCTCCATGAGGTGTACCGTGACCAGCTCCATTCTTAAAGGTGGCAAAACACAGGCAGTGATAAGTGACGGGACGACCCAAGATGACAGAGTTCGGTGGCAGGGCCTGGTTGAATCCCACGTGATCTGAGAAACTGAGCTTGTTTACAGGAAGAGCAGCAGCCTCCTGGCTTCCCCGCGGGGGGTTCCAAGGCCTTAGGGCTTCCCACGGGGAGCCCCCACTCACACCCCAGCCCCGTGGGTCCCGGGGGCCTGCGAAGTGGCTCTCATCCACAGTCGGTCCTGTTACTCAAGGAACAAATGCCCAGGCACCTGCTTAAGGGCTTTGGAACTGCTTGGTCTTCAGCTGACCTCCGCTCAGCTGGGTGTCACCCCGTCGCTCCCCCCAGCCCTCCTGAATCCCGGGAGGCCCAGGCCAGCCTGGGACCAGCCTGAGGAGAGACGCATCTGTGCCCCAGCCTCCTCCGAGGGCAGCACTGTGGTAGAGGAGGAAGCCAGTGCCAGACCCTCCCCGGATCCAGCTCTGAGGGCGGGCACACCACGGCCATTCATTATCATTAGCCCTGGCATGTTGGTTCTCTGCTCGGAGAAGAGAGTGCCATCCTTGTGACAGCCGCCTTGACGGATGGCCTCCGCCTCCCCTGTGTCCGAGCTAAAGCCGCTTACGGAGCTCAGAGAACAGCGAGGCGTCTGGAGCAGAACAGGCTGGGGCCCGCCCCAGTCTTGGGACGAGCGGGGCCAGGTTCAGAGGTCAGAGACTGGAGGGGCAGCTCTCCAGGAGGCAGCCCTGCCTGGGTGAGGCGGGAGACAGCCGCTGATTGCCGGAAGGCCTGGTGCCCGCAGCACCACCGGGGACGTCCTGGGGACAGTGGGGGAAGGGCAGGGGGTTCCTGGGAGAGCTCTGCCCTGCCCCCATCCAGGCAAGGAAGGCCCCGCCCCAGGCTCCCCAAGGCCAGGGTGCCTGGGCAGGTGGTCCCCCTCGTGCCGGCACCATGCAGACCCTGGAATTCTGTAAGGAAAGTGGAGCCCTGCCCCGGCCTCACCCACACGCCGAGAGCAGTGGGGAGAGCCTCACCAGGGCCCAGAGACCAGGGCAGTGTCTGCCACCTCTTCCTCCGCTGCCACAGACCCTGGAAGGAGCCCCTCTCTGTCCACCCTTCCAGCGCAGGCTGGCCCTTCCTCACCTCCCCAGGGATGGGTTTGGGCACACAGAGGATAGAGCTGAAAGCAGAACCCCGAGCCCCTCCCTCAGACCCCTGCTCGTCACTGGCCCCCCCCCGCCCCCCGCTCTGTCGCAAGCAAGAGCAGGTCACCTCCTCCTGGGAGGCCCTGGCCCATCTGTGACTTCCCACAGCCAGCCAGACCGCAGAAGGGGACTCAGGAGGGGAGGAACCAGCTTGTGTGGTACAAGCGCTACTGCTTGTCTCTCACTGCCCCCCCGGTAAACTAGGACCACCCTTACCCCTGGGCAGGAGTTCAGAAGGGTGTTGGTTCACCTGCTGTACTCTCTGAGAGGAGTGGGGCCATGAGGACAGACAGCCATGAGGACAGACAGCCTCGAGGCCCCGCAGCTCCCGGCCGGGCTGCTTATCCAGCTCTTGCTGGTGAGAGCGAGGATCAGGAGGCCGCCTCTGGAAAGCAGGGTTTCTCTTCTGATGGCTTTGAGAGCTAGATGGTGCCTGGGTAAAGGAGAGGCCGCCTGGTACGTGGTGCCGCCTTGACCGCCACACTGATAGTCGCCGACATCCCCGTGATAGGACGCTGACATTGCCATAGGGGATGTTCTTGTTGTAAAATTTACTTTGAACCTGGCCTCCTCCAAAAGGGAAGGGCAGCGTCTTCCCTAAGCCAACTGTCCCGGGCCCCCGAGGACTGGATGTGGGGGAGCAGGGGGCAGGCCAGTGGCTGTGATGAGGCCAGTGGCTGGCACTCAGCAGCTGCCAGAGTAAGTGTGTGAAGGTCGCACACCTCTCCAGGCCATATCGCTGGGGTGGGAGCCTGGAAACGGGGAAGCTCCTGTGGGGGCGCCTCCTGCTGCCAGTACCTCATCCTGGGGCCCAGTCTCTGCTGCAACCCCTGGCTGGTCTTCTTCCCATGAGCTTCGATAGGACTTGGACTCCTCCCACAATGGGGATCTCATCACCTACCCTGCAGCTAATGCGGCTGTTACCAGTTCTCTCTATTGTTGTAATTTGCCTCTGCAACTTCCATCAGTTGCCCTGGACAGTGACCTCCCGAGAGACATGGTATCTGCTTAGTGCACTGTCCCCAGCTGCCCAGAAGGGTGCGTGGGCCTGGGCACTCAGCACAGCTTTGTTGGGTGGGTGGGTGGTCCCAGCCGGGCCATGAGCTCCACGAAACAAGTGCAGGTTTTTCACATGAGCTGTTACCTCAGCTATTTAAAGAGAAGTCTCTTGTCCTGCCTCATCACCTCACAGCTGTGCCACCCAAGGCCAGCAGCCACTCCTCATGTGACATGTGTCAGGCCCTCACCTCCTTCCCCACCACAGAATCCTCCCTGGCAACTCGCTGCATCTCCTCACCCCCTGGAGCGGGAGTTCCGGCGAGGATGCAGGGGGATGTGGGCTGTGACCCTGGTCGCCTCCCCGGGGCTCTCTGAGCGTGGCTTGGGAAGGTCAGAGAGACCCCTGCCCCGGGGAACCGCAGGCCCGGTCAGCAAGGCTTCGGGGAGCGCCCACCGCTCCGGGCGGTATCTGTCCGCACCTCCCATCCAGCCATGGCCAGGTCGGCGCAAGAGCTTCTGGCAGTGGCCGGCCGAGTGTCGGACACCCGTGGACACTCAGCCCCGCTCTCTGTCGCGCTTCCTGACAGTCTGTCGCTCACGCCCATCTCCCTCCTTTCTTCTTGATTTATGATCAGGCCCACTGAGTTTGGGGATCAGCTGTCTCCCAGGGACGGGACCATCAGTCTAGGAGATGGCTGGTGAACTCTGCTCCTCTGGTGGGCACGGGAGGGAGGAGCCAGCGGTGAGGGATGTGGTCGCAGGGGGAGGGGCCGGTGCCTCTAGTCCAGGACCTGGTCCTCCTGCTTCATTCCTGTCCCTTCCCTCTCAGTCCCTCTATCGCAATATGAAGTCGGGGGTATCCCTGGTTTCTTCTGAACATGCCAGCTGGGAGACCAGCCAGAACATCTGCCTTTGCCTCTCCACTCCTGAGAAGAGGCCAGCGCCCACCCTGTGTCCTCGCAGTGATGGGGGCAAGGAGGTGTGGGGGGACCCGAGGGCTACCCGGCCTCACGCTCCCACTACCCCTTCCCAGGGCTTGCCGGGGCTCCCGTCTCAGAGCCAGTCCTCAGTGCATCCAAGCCCAGGTGGCATTCCTTGGGCGCCTGCTCTGGGGGCGTGGGGTGCCCTTCCCCTGACTGGAGCCGTAAGCGGCCCCCGGCAGGCACTCAGTCAGGATCCGGGGGACGATGGAGCACCACTGCCTTCCTGTGCTGCCAAGTCACGCGGCTTATGTGAGCTTTCGAGAAAGTGGCATGGCGTGGGTCACATGGGAGTGGGGCTCACGGGAGTGGAGCTCACAGGGTGGGGGTGGCCCCCGGGGGTGGCCTGTCCCCCTCTGGGGCCCTCTCCGGGAGCTGCCACTCTTTAATGCTGGAAGCGCCTCCCAACAGCCTCTGGCATCTTCTTTCCTGGATGGGATCCAACATCTAGCCCCTGGGGGTAGATCCAGTTTTTGGAAATCGACTCTAGTAAGAGAACAAGGCAGGAGACTAATCCGGTGATCCCGCTGTGATGCAAGCCTAAGTAGGGAAGCTGGTGAGACAAGTTTTCTTATCTCCCATAGCCATGCCTTTGTGAGCCACCTGAAAGTTCTAGAAAATGTTCCGTATCATCATTGACATAAGGACACGCAGCTCCCAAGCTGGTGACTCCAGAAGCCACCTGTCAGTAGCCATACATTGAGGATGGAGGTTGTCCACGCCTCCGTGTGCTTTAAAAACCCCACCTCCTGCCTTGGGGAACCTCCGTAAATTGGTGTATTTGCAGTTGGGAAAGCCAGGGCTGCACAGACAGCCCCCTTGAGGTCAGCCAGCCTGTGTGTCCCACCGCTCCCCGGAGGTGCGGCGAGGAGGAGGAAGGTGGGCAGAGGGGCACTACAGCACCCGCGGCGCGAGGCAGCCGTGACTCAGTGACTCGGGGTTGCTGGCTCTCTGCCTTCTCCCACCACGCCCAGGGCCCTGAGGCCAAGCTACAGGGACAGCTTTCTCCACTCGCCTCTTTCCAAGCTGCGAGTAGTACCAGGTCACAAGGTGACACATGAGACGGTGGTGGCAGAGTGGGGTTTGAATCGCAGAAGTGCCGGCCACTGCCTCCTGAAGAATTCATCCCCAGGTATTCCCTGCGCTTCCCCTCCCCTGCTTCAGTCTGCCAGCTGCAGCCACCTGACTGCTCAGCTCGTGTTGTGACCCTTTCTGGTCCCCAGACAGACTCGCTGGCACACGGGGACCCCACCTCCACCCCGGCCCAGTGCACTTCGCGTGGTGTGGTCCTTCTACTCGGATCTCTGTCCTGCACACCCTCCTGCCCTCAGCCCCAGACACGGGACGATCCAGACTGCCAGGGTCCCGGACTGGGCCGTCACCCCCTCTCCACCCTCCAGAGACGGCTCCCAGGGCTAAGACCCCCACAGGAGTCGCTGCTTTCCCCTTGACCCGGCAGGGCGCAAAAGGCGGTGTCTCGAGCAGTGAGGTGGGGGGGCGCCCAGAGTCAGGAGCCACAGGGACCGGAGCGGGCTGAGGAGGAAACAAATCATCTTCTTTATTGGCAATTTGCACAGGCCTCTTCCCTTGCTCCTGCCCCGCTCCTGTCCCCTCTGTCAGACAGTTCCGATTAAAAGTAATAGATGACATTCCTGCTGCTCCCACTCCCAAGTGTCATTGCGGGAAGACCCTGGGCTGGTTTTCTGTGAATCCCAGGAGAAAGGCCTCGTTCCTGGGCTCCAGGGAGTGTGATGTGGCCTGAGGGGACAGCAGGGAGACCCCCAGCTTCCCCCACAGGGAGGGGGCCCATGCCTCAGACAGTCTAGCCTCTGTCTGAGAGTGAACCTGAGCTCTGCCCCAGGCTTGCGCTAGGCCAGGGAGTGGTAGAGGCTCCAAGAAAGCCCCTCAGGGGAGCCGAGCAGTAAACCGGGCCAGGACCACACACTCCTCAGGGAAGACGGTGTGCGGACACCCTGCCCGCTGCCCCAGCACAGCCCCTCTCAGGCCCAGATCCCCCGAGAGACACTGGGGAGAGGGAGCACAGTCCGCAGTGGCCCCAGCACGTGGCCATCAAGGTACGTGAACTTCACAATTCTCACGGAGCTCCGGGCCCTCGGCGGACGCCCCAGACCAACAACTACCCCGGGAAGGGCCCGTTCCGCTCAGCTGGCTGACCGCCCTCTTGTCTTGCAGCTTTCGCCATCATGATCGTGCTGGCGCTGGTGCGCATCGGGCACGGGCACCGGGAGGGGCACCCGCCCCTGGCTGACCTCTCCGGGGTCCGGAACCTGTTCGGCGTGTGCGTCTACTCCTTCATGTGCCAGCACTCTCTGCCGTCCCTCGTCACGCCCGTGTCCTCCAAACGCCGCCTCACGTGCCTGGTCTTCCTGGACTACGTGCTCATCCTCGCCTTCTACGGCCTCCTCTGCTTCACAGCCATCTTCTGCTTCCGCGGCGACAGCCTCATGGACATGTACACCCTCAACTTCGCGCGCTGTGACGTCGTGAGCTCGGCCGCCGTGCGCTTCTTCCTGGGCCTCTTCCCCGTCTTCACCATCAGCACCAACTTCCCCATCATCGCCGTGACCCTCCGCAACAACTGGAAGACGCTCTTCCACCGCGAGGGGGGCACGTACCCCTGGGTCGTGGACCGCGTGGTGTTCCCCACCATCACCCTGCTACCCCCGGTGCTGGTGGCCTTCTGCACCCATGACCTGGAGTCCCTGGTGGGCATCACGGGGGCCTACGCGGGCACGGGCATCCAGTACGTCATCCCCGCCTTCCTGGTCTACCACTGCCGCAAGGACACCCAGTTGACCTTGGGCTACGGGACGGTCAACAAGCATAGGTCCCCTTTCCGCCACACCTTCTGGGTGGGCTTTGTGCTGCTCTGGGCTTTCTCCTGCTTCTTTTTCGTCACCGCCAACATCGTCCTCAGCGAGACCAAGGCTTGATGGCGGGATGTGTCTGCTGGTAAGAGAGGTGGGGGCTCCCATCTGGCGCCCCCGCTCACCTTCCCCCCTGCAGAGCCAAGAGCCAGCTCCTTGCCAGGGTTCCTTGAGGCAGGCGAGGCCGGACTCTCGGAGGGGACCCTCCACACCTCCGGCTGGGGGGTCTTCTCCCCCCACAAACAGGATTCTGCGCAGTCTGTGCTGCGCCTCACTCGCCAGGTGACCCTTCCCCCGGGTCCCCCCTGCGTGGAGCTGGCCCCAGCCCGCCGAGCTGTGCGGCCTGGGCACACGAATGCCCCAGACTCCACTCTGGGCCACGGCTCTATGCACAGCCCGTACCAGACAATCACCAGGCAGGCTCCTCCACCGCTGTTGGGGACAGTGCTGGCACTGCCACTGTTTATACCAGACACCACGTCCCCTCCCTTGTCCCAGCCCCTCGTGCATCCTTGTCTGGGGAATCTGCTCCACTCGTAGCCCCTGCCTCAGAGCCACTCCCAGGCCCTCACGCTGCTCCCCACGGGGATTGCCAGGGACAGACAGGTCCCACCTTCCCCTCAGGCCTGGAGTAGGCCTGGCCAGCCCCTGTGACGAGAACAGGAAGTGCTGATCGGCACCCTGGACTGTTGCTGTGCGGGCCCCTGCCGTGGCTGCCAACCTGTCCTGAGCTCCTGGGCCCCTAGTGACTCAGCCCAGGAGACGGTTTAAAGCCCAGAGACTGTGATCCCAGAGGGATCCTCTGCTCTCCTGACTGCCGCATGCGGCCCACAGGGTCTCCTGCCGTACAGGGGGCTGTGTGTAAGGACCACGGAAGGGACCCCTCCCCCAGCCACCATCACAGTGGCTTGGGAGCTCCCTCGGCCTGAGGCGGTGCGCAGGTGCTGCTTCCCACCCCCAAGAGGTCAGGCCTGTGGGCAGCCGCAGGCTTGGCTGTCCCCGCTCCCTCTCCAGTACGAACGGTGGCTCCCTTTGAGCCAGGCTGTGGGTGCTGTGGAGTGAGATGGGGCACCATTCTCACGGAAGGAGGGGTGGGTTTCCGGCCACCTCGCCAGCTCTTCCGTGCTCCCACCCCTGTCACAAGCACGCATGCGTCTGCTGGGCCAGCCTTCGTGGAAACCCAGGTGACTAGTGAACTCTGCATTTTCAATGTGCCTTCTGCTTCAGGACCTGGGGGTCCTTCCTGACCCTCCCTGGCGTGCCCCCAGCCCTGGGCCTGGCCCACCTGTCCTGGAGCCCAGAGCAGCTTGACCTGGAGCTGCCTGTCTGGGGTGGGGTCTCAGGTCCCCAACACCCCCCCCCTTTGATTTCAGTGCCTTGCTCAGCCCACATTTGGGAACCTTCATAGCTTCCTGCACCGCGCGGTGTTCATTCCTTGGACAGAGTGACCGCACTGGCTCTCCTGGGGCCCCTGGTGGTCTCGGAAGGAGAGGGAGGAAGACCTGGGATATGTAGGAACTGGGGAGTCCATGCCCCCCGCCACGGCCTCCGTAGCTTGGGAGAGCCCGGGGCTGTGTGTGATTGGCCGTGGTCTGCGTTCTCACTCTTGTCATGCATCTTAGTCCGTCCCCAAGTATTGTGATTTTCCATCCATGTGAAAACGAGACCACCGTTCCGCATCTGCCACGGTGGCTTCTTCCTGGGAGGCCCCAGCCCCCAGGGGGCAGAGCGGGGAGGGCTCCCGGGGGGTGGGGAAGGGCAGGCACTCAGTGGCCCTCCCTGGAGCTGCCCCGCTGCTGGCGAGAAACACAAAACATCCGTACGTAGCCCTCCCCAGTTACATCCCCTCTTGCTTAAGGGCAAAGCAAATTAAGTCATTCTGCCACCCCAGGCTCCAAACCAAATATTGGACGTGAATTTATTAGCATTATAAAGCCCAGGTTGGTTTATAGGACAGTCTGGAGGAACACAGCAGTACAGTCGGGTGCCCCGCCTCCAGCCCGGCAGCCCCGGGCCTGGAGGGACCGAATCCGCCGTGGGTGGCCACGTCTCTGACGGTGAGCCCAAGTGCTCGCCATGGCTGCTGTCTGGGCTCCTTTGCTCCTTGGCGTTCACCCTCTGTCTGACCACCTGGAGGTCAGATGAGGTCGTCTTCCTCCCTCCGGGTGAGGGAGAGGACCCCAGCAGCAGACAGAGCCCGGTGATGCCTGTTCACGCGCAGCTGCAAGTGCTTCCTTTGGGGTGGTCAGGTGGGCGAGTCGGGTCGTGACCTCCATTTTACAGCTGGGCCCCCCGGGTCAGTGGCACGGAGGGCCGAGGAGGAGGCCACAGAGGAGGCGGGGGAGCAGCGCATACACTCTACAGCCTCCACCTGGTGCCTTTCATCCAGACTGGCCCCAAGGGCAGGCGAGGCCAAGGCGGGAGTCCGTGTTCCTTTGGGCCTTGGCACCAGTGGCTCCTGCCTGTTCCCTCACCTGAGGCCAGAGAGGCGGCCGCTGGCTCATGGACAGGGCAGATGGCCGGTGACAGGCTGGGAGGCACTGCTGCGTGGTGGAAGGTGGGCCGTGGGCACCTTGCCAGGCCCTTAGTGACACAGCTGTTCTCGCCACATGGGGGCCCGGAGCAGCCTCAGCAATGGGCAGACTGAGGTCGGAGTGTTGGAGCGGGGGGGGGGGGGGGGGGGGGGGCTGCACCCCGGCTCCCGGGAATCCAGCCCTGGGGTGGAGCCTGGCAGGACCAGGCCCTGGGGCTGTGTGACCGCGCTTGTCGTGCTTGTCCCCACCTGTCCTCCACCTGGCGTCGGATTCCCGGGAAGGGCTGACCCCGGGTGGGCCGTGCTAACAGCCACTGCAAAGCTGCTCTTCTGAAGCCGAGACCCAGGACTGCAGGAGCGAGCTTTGCAAACCTTCTCCCCCGGCCCGGGGCTGGGGCTCATGGTGTCTGTGGGACAAAGGGAGAAGAGCTTCCCGAGGGCCTGGTGTGTGCCAGGCACAGTGCTGGGTGCTTTCCGCGTGAACCTTGGTGTAATTCGGGGATTGAGAACGTGGATCAAGAAGCTGGAGCTGCCGCTTGCAGGGCCGAGCCTCCATGCCCCTCCCCGCCCTGTGTGATGGGGGGTGGGGGGGACAGGACCTGCCGCGCTGACCAGTTGTGGGAACTGAAGTGCTCAATAAAGTGCTCGACAAAGCTCTTAGTCCTGACGCTCGGCTCTCTTGTCACTTGCCAGCCATAACTGTGCTCGTCGCCACACACCCAGGAGTCACCGGAGACCCTGGTTTGGGTCCCCGGCACCTGCTGGTTTCTTAGCCTCCTGAGGAATTGTCTGTGGCAACTGCCTGCTACGATTCGAAACGGGACACTGGTCTGAATTCTTCAGGGTCTAGAGGGCTTTAGGGGAGAAAGTGGTCTCTCTCTGGCTCCAGGAACTGAAGAGCCAAACTGAGGCCCAGCTGGAGAGTTCTGGCGCCAGGACTGAAGCCCAGGTGTCCTGCTCGAGGCCATCAGGCCCGCCCTTGGCGAAGCCCTGCGCCCCCTGCCCACTCACAGGCCCCAGGAGAGCGGTGGGGCGGCCAATGAGCCTCTCAGGAAAGCCGGTCAGGGAAGCAGGCACGCAGCAGCGGGGTGACACCGGAGCTCCTGCCGCTGGGACGGGTGACGGAGGCCTCCCTCCCCGCGTGTCCCACCCAGAGAAAAAGCCAGCATGGAGGTGTGTGGTGTCGGGGCGGACTCAGCTTGCTCTGTGCTGCACGGACCTCGTTTATGACGACTGCTCGTCCGTGGCCGTGCGACGCGGCTCCCTTCCTCTCCCCTGGCGGGCTTTCTGCCCCCCTCCGTGGTGCAGGGCCCCTTGTCGGTCCTCCCGCAGAGGTGCAGGGAGCACCACGGCTCTGAGCAGGAGGCTGGGGAGCCAGACCAAGCAGGCTCTGAACCTGGGCGAGGCGACCTCCCTGCCTCCACTTCCCGTGTGGCTCGCTTTTCCCCAGAACACATTCCTAGAGCAGGAACGAAGCAGCCAAGAGCCTGGCTCCAGGAGCAAGACTGGCCCCTCCTCAGAGCCAGTCAGCAGCAGGCTCAGCTTCACATTTGGCTTTTAATTATCTTTCCAGTTCTTGGTTATTAATGATCTTGGGCAGTGAGCGGAGAGCAGCCTGGACCTCCAGACTCCTCCCAGCCCACCGGCTGCAGCCCTCCAGCCAGAGCTGTGCTCAGAGTCAGGAAGCTGGAGGGGTCCGTCGGGTCCGGGGGCCGGTAGCCAGCAGTTAACTGTCTCACCACCCGCCGCTATAGTCAAGGTCAACTCCCAGGGCGCTAGCCTCGAGCACTCACCTAGACCCACATTTACCACCTGTGGCTGAGACCTGGAAAATCCACAGGGCAGAGGACATGACATTGCCTGTAATGGACGGGGCCACCCATCCATGGCGGAGTCCGGCTGTCCAGCCGGGAAAGGAGCAGTGTTAGAAATTTCCCCCAGTCCAGGGGCGCCGCCTGGGTGGCGCTGTCAGTTAAGGGTCTGACTCCTAGTTTAGGCTCAGGTCATGATCTCAGAGTCATGAGATCAAGCCCCGCGCCAGGCTCCACACTCTGCAGGGTTTGCTAAAGTTTCTCTCTCTCGTAAATAAATAAATCTTAAGAAAACGTTTCTCTCACTCCACCGTTTCAGCTGTTCTCGTGCCTAAAACCAAACAAAAAAAAACCAGTTTCGTGGCCTCATCTGCAGTCATGGACTACTTGGAGCCCAGGAAACACAAGAGCTGTGTGGGGAAGGGCACAGGGCAGGGGCAGTGGCTGCTCGTGGTGTTGGCCTTGAGCACTGCCCCTCCCTGGCCCCTCCCTGTTACATGGAGGTAGTTTCTGCGCTGCCTCCCCCTACTTGTCAAGGACAGCAAGGCCTCAGGCTTTCCCTGTTCACACGAGCCGAGGTCTGACGGCACCAGTCACACCGTGTTTGTGGAATGAGTGGGAGAATGCAGGCTCGTTTGCAGCATAGGGTCGTTGTGGGAGATGAACGACACGAGAGGTGGGAAAGCATTGGAAATTGTAAGCAAGAGCCATCCTTCTACATGGTCCCGAAATGATGACAAGTGACAGAGCAAGGACGTGGGGGCAGGGAGCAGGGCGGGGAGCCCAGAGGGAGGATGAAGGACTGAGACATCGGGCAGATTCTCTGACCTGGGGCTCTGACCCCCCACGAGGAGCCCCGGCACCAGCAGAGCCGAGCCATGTCTGATCGCAGAAGCTGCCTGTGCCGGACTTGCAGGGCCGGCAGGTCAGTCAGGGCCCAGGAGAGCCCAGGAGGCTCCCCACAGCAGACCTCCCGTTCCCACCGCTAGCCGTCAGGCTCCCATGTGGACCCCCGGCAAGGCAGGACACCCACAGCCCCTGGCATGAGCCTCTCTTCAAGGAGATTGAAGGATGAACTGTGTCCATCGCCACCTGAGCCCCCACGCTGAGCACATTTGTCACATCCAGCTCCAGGGCCGTTCGGAGCTGCCACTGAATACCAAGTGGCTTCTGCTGCGCGGAGCCCACCCACGGCCTCCTCTCCCAGATACTCCTCCAGAGGGAGCTGCTCACCTTCCCTAGGCAGACACCCCTGGGACACCCCCAGTGTGCTCCTATTGCCTGCAGGCTGTGGTGCGCCCCCCGCAGGGAGGCGGAATGAGGCAGGCAGGACCAGTGGGTTGTAAAAGATTTGTTTAATGCCCCCAGATGCTCTGAGAAGAAACTCCGGACAGGGAGAGCAAGGAATGGGACAGCCCTGCCCCAACCCTGGGGTTCCAGTCTCCATGCTCCCCAACAGCAGGCCCCCAGCAATCAGGACCAAGAACAGCTACGGGCGGGTCAGGGAGAGCCCACTGCTCCTGGTGATTCCAGGACAGGTGGGAAGGGCTTTGCATGTGAGGACAGCAAGAGTCCCCCCGCCCACGCCAGGACCTGAGACTGCCGAGGTCACCGAACCGACCATGGAAGACATCTGTCGCTGGGGGCCCACAGCCAGGATTTCAAGGCAGAAGCCAGAAAAGTCCACGTCACCTGCCCCATTAACCCTGACAGCGCCAGGCAGACAATCCAGCTGACCAGGAACCACCGTGGTTGATGCCTCACACTTCTGACTCTAAGCTGGAGATCCGCCTCCAGGTACAAGGTCCAGGGAAGCCGTGTGTCCCACAGGCCACCCTGCTGACCTCTTCCAGCCCCGCACTGTCCCTGTAGCCTGTGCTCAGCCCCAGGGTCCTGCCCCTGTGCCCCGGAGGCCCCCAGGCCCCAGTGAGCCAGGGGCTGTGGCTGGCACAGGGGGGCAGAGGGGGGCACACGGCCCCCCAGCAAAGCGGCAGGTGGGCGTGGGCGTGCAGGCAGGTGTGCTGTCTGTGCGGCCAGGCGGGGACCCTGGCCCACACGCCCTCCTGGCAGGCCTCCCGGTAGGACGGCAGCCGCATCGCCGGCGCCTGCACCAAGTGCGCGCAGGCCGGGCGGCCGCACCCCGAGGGCAGAGACCTGGGCCAGGCGAAGGCCTCCGCCACCGAGCTGGGCAGGGAAGCGTGGCGCGGGCGGTAGCCCCGGGCCCAGGCCGCGCGTAGCAGGGCCTCCCGCCGAGCCAGCTGCTCCGGCCCGAGTAGCGGCAGGTCCTCCGGCTCGGGGGGCTCCGGGAAGAGCGGGAGGAAGGGGCGCCCGGACCGGTCGGCTCGAGGGAAGGAGCTGTAGTGGCAGCGCTGCGGAGACAGGGGGCGTTCTGGGAGCGCGCGCCGCTCGGAGCCCGAAAGGAGCCGCCCGCCGCGCCCGGCCGGCAACTGCCGCCGCGCCTCCCGAGAGGCCCAGCCCGACACCCAGGAGATGTCGGGCAGCGACGGCCTGGGCGTCGGGGGGCGGCCCGGGGGCTGCGGGGCTCTGCGCCCCGGCGCGGCGCGGCCCCCGCCTGCCGGTCCCCAGCCCGTGGGGCTGGGCTCGGGGGACGGGCCGGGGGTGGGCGGCCGCGGGCCGGGGCAAGCGGGCGGCGGGGGCGCACGGCGGCCGCTTCCCCAACTCTCGATGGTGCGCGCGGCGCGGTCCAGGGAGCTGCTCACGCCCGCCGTGGTCACCATGTCGCGTGCCGCCTGCAGCATTTTGAGCACGCTGGCCTGGGCCGAGCCGGCGGTCAGGTCCGGGCTGGGGGGGCGCGCGGGGCTGGCCAGGCTCTGCACCCCGCTGAAGCAGCTGTAGATGCCCTGGGTAGCCGGGAAGAGACAGCCGTGAGCCGCCAGCCCCGCTCGGGGACCGCCCACCTTCCGGTCCAAGCACCAGCCCAGTCGTCCCTAAGTTCTAGGAAGCAACTAACATTTGTTCAGCGCCTCCTATGCGCCTGGCACTGGGCCACTGTGAGCGCAATTGCCCAGGAGCAGCTTGAGGCTCCAAGAGGTTCTCCTCCGAAAGGCACACAGCTTGTCAATAGCAGTGAGGGTTCGGACCCGGTCAGCCGGGCTCCGAGATCCTGCCCCGCCTGCGGCAGAGCGGTTCTGCTTCTCATCTGCTGTGTGATGCTGGCAGACCCTCGGTTTTTACATCGGTAAGTGGGGCTGTGGCCAGCTCTGCCTTAACTGGGTGGGTGCCCCTAAAGCAGGGGCCTGCCTGGGGCGGGGTGGCGCCACCCACCCTGCTGAAGGCCAGCAGGAAGTCCAGCCGAGGTGTGCTGGGCACTGAGTGGCGCAGTTTCCAGTAGACCAGGTGCTCCCAGGCAAAGACCAGCAGGGCCAGCCCCATGGCCACCAGCAGCATGTAGAAGACGCCGGCCATGTTGTCGATGTCCAGCTTACTGCTCATCACCTCGTTCTTCTCGTTCTGGCAGATCCCTGAGAGCCACACTGTCTCCAGCTTCTGGGTCTCCCCTGGCAAGGGTGGGGATGGCAGGGGGACACGCCCGGCTCAGGAAAGACCCTCCCAGGGCTCACCAGGGTGCCCCCCCCCTTGCAGGACCAACCAGGGATCTAGCCCAGCGGGGGGCAGAAGGAGGGGGGTAGGGGTTGGGGGTTGTCAATGAGCAGGAAGAAAGGAAAGCACAGTGGGGGGCTGGGGTAGGTGAGATTTGCCTTTGCCATGCCCACCCCCACTCCCCCGCCCTGCCACAGACCCAGGAAGAGTTTGCTGACTGGGTCGATGTTATCATTCACTTCCAGGTGAAACTTATTGGGTATCTCCATGCCAGGCACAGAGCTGGGCGCACAGAGACGAAAGGCCTAGGTTCCTGAGGACACCACAGCACCTTCATTCCCATCATTCTCATTCTGTGATACTGATGGAAAACTTTATCTTATGGCACTGAAGCCTCTGGGTTTGGGGGTAGTTTCAGCTGGACTGAACAGTGGACTGAACAGGTCCACAGGTTGTGGACTGCTTACACGTGTGAGCCGCTGGTACCAAGGCAAGCCTGGGCCCCGGCTCTGGGACTGGGCAGGCCCTTGGCACTACCCTAGGTGATCTCAAGATGGAAATGGTTGAGAGGGATCTAGAGAAAAATGAAAGGATCTGAGCCTCCTCCCATAGCCCCAGCGTGTGGCCTGAGCTTCCTCCTGTCTTCCTGCCCTTCCGAGAGACTCTCGTGTAGTCCTCTCGTCCACGCCCTCCTGGCAAGCCCACCCCTTCCCCAGGTCTTCAGGCAGTCCCTCCAGATACCTCCACCCACAGGCCCAGCTCTCACTCCCAGAGACCTCTTCCTGCCCACAGGCCCTGGAACTCAGAGACCAGTAATGGAGATGCTGACCAGCCATCAGGCAGCTGTCCCCGCCTCAGCTTCCATGGCCCACCCAGGGCCCCAAGCCCCCAGCAGCAGCACCCACCATCCCCCAAGAACTGCAGGAGCGCCAAGTCTATGGCCCGTTTCCAGTGGGAGTCCTTCTGCATGGCGATGCCATAGCCAGTGGTAGCAAAGACCTTGCCAGAGCCAATGGTGACCAGCTTGCAGCCCTCATCCTTGCCCGCCATGTAGTTGAGGACAGCAGCATCATAGATGAAGGCGTCCAGCTTCCTGGGGACAGGTCAGGGGTCATGTGAGGTGGGGACACCAAACCTGGGGCCTGACAATGAGCTGGGCCATAGGAGCCTGTTGGGCACTGACCAGGAGGGATGGGTGGGAAGAGCCTTCTCTGGTTCTCCTGGGTCCTGGATACAGAAAAGAGCCCTCTCCATAGCTCAGGGACCCCACCTACGCTCCTCTCAGAGAGACCAGGGAACTCTACCCCCAGAGGACAGGCCCTCTCTTCCCGGCCCCTCCATGCCCTTAGGACCGTAAGAAGGTCACAACCACCACCTCAGGCCAAGGCTGAACCCTGGTCAAGACCTCAGCTGCATCTCTCGGCCACACAGAGGGCATCCAGTTTTGCTTGAAAGTTTACTCTGTCCCAAGACCTCCCTACCCCCTTCCCCAGGAATCCTTCAGGACACCCCAGCCTCAATGTCCCCACCTTGCATCTCTTAGGAAGGACCAGAGCTGAGGCTGGCCAACAGGGAGACATATGGGTAGAGAAGTCAGAGGGTGGGTGCAGAGTGGAGGACCCACCCCATCTTGAGGCTGGTGAGGGCGTCTTCCACGGACCGCTGGTTGAACTTGACCATGTGGGTGTGCATGTCTCGGTAGTTGCTGCGGATGTTCCGCTCCGTGCTGCCATTGGGCACCGTGCCAAAGCGGAAGGGTGGGTACTGATCTTGAGGCCGCTGAAACTGTGGGCAGAGGGCAGGCGCCATTCATCACCCTCCGTCCAGCCTTGCAGGCATCAACCCTCCCCGACCCTGTCCCCTAGGCCTAGCCCTGGGGTTTGCACCTGCTTAATGAGGGCACAAGAGCCCAAGAAACTGTCCAGGCCACCCCTGTGTTTTACACAGGGCGACACTGAGGCCAGGTCAAAAAGAAACTTACCCAAAGTCACTCAGTGGACCTGAGCTCTCCACCCACACACCGCACGCCCCAGCCTCTCCTCACCAGGCTCCCAACTCCTTCCTGCTCCCTGCTCCATTTCAGGTTCCCCTCCTGGGTCCCAGACACCCCCCTTTCCCGGCAGCCCCTGCCCTCTGCTAGTGGTGGCCCCAGGACCTTCTTATCACTGAGGCCGGACACAGTGTCAATGTATTGCTCCTGGATCATGAAGGCAGCAAGGTTGGCGGTGTAGCTGGCGAGGAAGATGACAGCAAAGAAGGCCCAGACTAGGACCATGATCTTGCTGGTGGTGCCTCGGGGGTTCTCGATGGGCACCGAGTTGTTGAAGACCAGCGCCCACAGCAGCCACACAGACTTGCCGATGGTGAAGGACGGGCCCCCAGACTCTGGGAGTGAGAGGGTGAGCACAGAGGGACTCGGGTCTTCACTCTGTCCTGGGGGGGGGCCCCAACCCCAGCCATCCCCACTCCAGGGCGACCCAACCCACCTTGTTTCTCTTTTTCATGTATCTGATTGGCCCCTGCTGGTTGACCACAAGCCAGAGACCTCCCCCAAGATCCAGCCTTCTCTGCAGGGGGCCCCTGCAGCCCTGAGCCCCACCCCTCCATCCCAACCCCATGGCGGGCGCCCCCCTCCCAGGTCCGGCTGAGAGCTTACTCTTGCCACTGGTGAGGTTCTGGTTGTAGCTGACCGGGCTGAAGTACTCAAACATGAAGACCGTGATGGCCACCACAGTGAGACACATAACGAACATCATCACCCACACGGAAGGGCTGTAGGGCTCTGGGAACAGAGCGAGGCGGCTCAGAGGCCTCGCTACCATCCCTCCCACCCAAAGCCAGAGCACCGGGTGCAGGCAGGTGCCCATCAGAGTGGAGGGCCATCAGCCCCGAGGACTGAGCCAAGGGGTCTCTGACTCTCAGAGCAGCAGAGCCCAGGAGAGAACACCCGCACAGAGGGAGGTCAGGCTCTCCTCTCCTCTCTGCCCTGGGACAGGATCCCATCACCCCTGCCTCCCACTCCCATCCACAACTTCCTTTACAAAAAGAGACTTTACACCCCGCGTGCTCTCCCCTCCCTTCCCATTCCCCAGCCTGCGAGGCCTGTAACCTGCTCCATCCCCCATTCTCCTCCCCCTCCTCCTCCCCACCTGGCCCGATGCCACAGAGCAGAGCCACCACGGGCTGCTTGCCCAAGGCATTTTCTCATTCCCTCTCTGCCCTCGCCTGCCAGCACTGCTAACTACACTCCTGGTCTGGACGTGCCCTGCCTGGCCCAGCGTGGACGAGCTGCTGGTTCTGCCTGGAATCAGGGTCTTTGAGATCAAATCTCACTCTTGATCCTACTGACAGGGCCGGGGAGCCCCAGTTGAGCCCCAGCCCAGCTGAGCTGCTCCGACAAGTCTGCTCGATGGGTTCAGTCTCCCTGGGCAAGGAGGCGTCACTGCCGTAAGCAGGTGCCCTGATGCAATGCCCGTCCTGCAGGGTGGGGTCTGTTATCCTCTGTGTGTGGCTGAGGAACCCTGCTCAGAGAGCTTCGGTGACTTGCTCAAAATCATGCATCAGGACAGGGATTCTCTCTACTCCTGGCTTGCCTGTCCTCGTGGCTCTCTGCAAACCTCACACTGCAAGTCCCACTACCTCTGACAGGGCCCTTGGTGAGCCAGGACCATGGCCGCATCCCCAGCAGCTCGTGTGAGTCTTGGTACAAAGGCTGAATTCCCACTAAGCCACAAACTAGCACCACTTCCCACTCTCTGGGTCGGCTCCTCCTGCTCCCTGTGGAGCTTCTCCCCAGTGTGTCCTACCCAGGAGGCGCCTCCCGAAGCCAGCCTGCCTTCCCAGCTTTCCTGCCCCTCACAATGACCCCCCCACCCTCCTCACCGGACACTCGGGCTCAGAATGGAACACGGGCTTCACCTCTTCCCTCTGCGCCCTATGCTCCTGCAGCCTCAGGCACCCACCGCTACGCTGACCCCCTGAGGCCCGCCCCAATCTTCCTGTTCCCAGGCATCCCCCTCAGAGCCCGGAGCCCTCCCTGCCCACCCCGAGCCGCACCCAGGAAGGCCGACGGGGAGACGGTGCCGTTGCTGCGGGCCACCATCACGCTGATGCCCGTCTCCACGAAGGGCACAGAGAAGTCCACGATCTCGGAGCGCTCCTCGTTGATGGTGAGGGAGCCGATGGCCATGTCTGCCCGCTTGTAGTACACCTGGGGCCACGGGCGCCGGACCGGGTTGAAGGACGTGGCTCACCAGCTGGAGCACCCTCCCCAGCCTCCCCCAGCCACCCTGCCAGCACCCCCAGGCTTGAGTCGGCTGGTCCCATCTGGGGTCCTCAGAGCTCCGCTAGAAGTACTGGCCAGCCCAGGGAACATTACTGGTGACACCCCGTCTTCCCTGCGAGCTGGGACCAGGGAGCTGGGCCCAGGGAGCCTCGGGAGCTGGGCCCAGGCCCCGCCCTGACTGACCCCCAGCACAGGAACAAGGCAGTGGCTGAGCAAAATGTGGGGCCTGGGGTGGCGAGCCAGCAGGGGGGTGGGCTCAGGTAGACCTCGGGGCGGGCCTACCTCCCCGATCATGCCGTTCCACACGCCCCGAACCCTCTTGCCATGCTTGCCATTGGTCACCAGGTACAGGTCATAGGAGAACTTGACCACCTTGGCCAGCTTCTTGAGGATGTCAATGCAGAAACCCTTACAGCAAAGCTTGGTGTAGGGGGCTGTGTCACCGCTGCTGCCACCAAGAGACCACCAGAAGTCAGAGCCCGCAGCTCCTCCCGGTTTGGCAGATGGCCCCCAACCCCCCTCACCCAAGCACAAACCACACACGGCTGCCATCGCGCGGCAGCACACAGCTCACACGGGGCCTTCCCGCACATTCTCGCGGACCTGAAGGTTTGGTTGTTCTGCCTGCGGCAAGGCACGGTGTTGGGCACACAGCCGCCCGTGCCGGGGTCAGGGCTCTCCACAATGACAAAGGGCCGCTCTTCCAGCGTGGCCACTGTCAGGTGCCGGCTGTCCACAACAGGCTGGAGAGACGCGCTATAGCGAGGCCACACCGGGTACTTCATGTGGAGGACGCCATGGTCCCAGCGCCCCACCTGCAAAGGGTGACCAGCTTCAGCCAGGGACCTCCAGCCCAAATCTCCCCACCCTCTAGGTGGGGCCTCTGATGAGCCCTGCCAGGGCCAAGAATCCCCCTCCCTAACCTAGGGACATCCGGGGCAGGAGCACTGGGGGAGCAGGAGAGTTGGGTCAAGGCGCTGGTCATGAACCAGAAGGGGCTCCCTGCAGCCCTTCCCAGCCTCCGGTCCTTGCGCTTTTACGATCTAGACTCCAAAATGCTGCTGGTCTGCAGCAACATCCTGGAGCCCAGACCCGAGCCTGTCTCTCCCCACTCCCCCAACCCTGACCTCAGTATAAAGTCCTTCCCCCCAGTACTCAAGGCCTTCCCCACTCATGTCCACCTGACCACTTTCACCCCACTCTTCCTCTTCAGCCGCCACACCCCAAAACCATCACTTAAAAATGCCTCAAACCCTTCTGCCCCTCTGTCTACATACACCAGGCTAGTCTCCCTTCCTGATGGGCTGCCACTCAACCCTCCAGGGCACAGCCCAAATGTCCCAAATTCTTCAAATCCTTCCCCAGCTCTCTGCTTGGAAGGTAGAACTGATTTTTGGCCCTTCTCTGTACCCTCATAACGCTTTGCACTTATCTGTCCTCAAGCACTGATCTCCCCGAATTCTATTTGTTCACATGTCTGTCTGGCCAGCACAGCTGTGGGTGAGTCCCTCAGGGGCAGGACTAGGTGCTGAGCCCTTGACAGGTTCTACGGTGGAGGGAGGTGAGGGTCCGTGGGAGCCCTGAGCCAAGGGTCCTCACCCACCCTGATGCAGTGCAGATGCCTCAGCCTGAAGGACAGAAGGGACCCTCTGCTCAGCTGTGGGACAAGAGGGGCTGGGGACAAAGTGAGAGGATACCAAGGAACCCCAGGCTCACCCCCTTCTCACCATCTCCCAGAGGCGGTGGCGGTTGAGGGCGATCACAACCATGGTGGGCTGTACCAGGTACCCACCCGGGCTGAAGGAGAAGTCTCGGCCCTCCCAGGTGACATTCAGTAGGTGCCTGCGGTGGGGGAGAGAAACCAGGGTGTCCCTGCAGCCCTGCCTAGGACCAGAGGCCCCCTCCCCCACCTTCTACCTCACCGCCATCACCACCACCAGGTGTCACTGACTGTGACCTTATTCCTGTATTGACACACACCCTCCCCATCCCCGACACATCCTCACACCTGGCTTTCTTTTTCAGTTGTGGAAACTAAGCTCAGAGAGGTGAGGTAACTTGGCCCCGGGGCACACAGCTAGTGGGAGGTGTGGCCAGCCAACCCAAGCTCAGTGCAGCCCAGGTCCCTGGAAGCACCGTGCCCCCTCCCATGCCCTCGGCAGGTGCCCACCTGTAGAAGGCCTCCCGGGCAGGGCTGACAGGCCCAGGGTGGCCACGGCAGTCCCCAGCCGGGGAGGGCAGGGCACCATGCTGCCGCTGGTAGCTGTGGGCGCCCAGGGCCAGGATGGCCACGCCGTCGCGGACCTTCTGGCGGAGGCTGAGGCGCCAGCTCTCGGTGACGACGCTGATGAGGCCCACGGGGAAGGCGGCGGGGGGCGCGTCGGTGCTGCCCAGCGCCAGGCTGGGCACCAGCCACACGTGTCCGGGCCCCACCAGACCGGCCTGCGCCGCCTCGGCGAAGAGCACCTCGGCCTCCTCGCGCGAGCAGTAGGCCACCAGCACCGGGGCGTCGATCTGGCGCAGCAGGCGCTGGATGTGCGCGCGCTGCCCGCCCGGGCCCAGCTCCAGCGTGAGCACGTCCAGCAGCCGCCAGCTCAGGTAGCTGGCGTCGGCCACGGCGCGCACCCCCTCCAGGAAGAGCGCGTGCCCCGGGTGCAGGCTGGTGATCACCGCGAACGCGCTCCAGTCGTACTCCTCCAGCACCTTGAACAGCACCTGCAGCTGCTGCTCCAGGGACACGCCCAGCTGCAGGAAGGCGGAGCCCGGGTCCTGGGGGGCGGGGCGGGGGCGGGGCCTGAGTCGGGGCGGGGGCGGTGCGCCCCGCCCCAACTGCCGTTCCCGCCCTCCGTCCCCTGACCGAGACTCGGCTCGTCCCGCGAGCCCCTGTGCAGCAACACCTGCCTCCCGCCCCCGACGTGGTTCCTAACCCCTGCTGCCCGTTAGAATCACCTGAAGGGCTTTTAAAGCCTCTCGAGCGGCCCCCCACCCGAGCAATGCTGGACCCAAGACCCGCGGCGTCCGCTGCCCCCGCGGAGCTTGTTGGAAATGCAAATTCTCAGGCGCATCGCACACCTGGGATCAGAATCTGGGGATGGAGCCCAAGAATCTGTATTTTAACAAGCTTTTCAGGCGATTCTTTTTTTTTTTTTTTTTTTTTTTTTTTTTTTTTTTTTTTTTTTTTTTAAATCTTTTTTTTTTTTTTTTAAGATTTTATTTATTTATTTGACAGAGAGAAATTACAAGTACACTGAGAGGCAGGCAGAGAGAGAGAGAAGGAAGCAGGCTCCCTGCTGAGCAGAGAGCCCGATGTGGGACTCGATCCCAGGACTCTGAGATCATGACCTGAGCCGAAGGCAGCGGCTTAACCCACTGAGCCACCCAGGCGCCCTTTTCAGGCGATTCTTGAGCCCGCCAGTTTGGGAAGCGCTGCCTCAGACCCGCTGAATCAGAACCTCAGAGATGGGCCCCTGCGCGTCTGTGTTTTTCTAAAACCCTGTTAAGGCAGAGAACCACCATGCTGAGAGTTATTGTCTGGTCCAAAGGTAACTGGGGAAACAGCATCCTCCACGGAGCCCTGGGGATGAGAAAGTTCCTCCTCTCCACCATCTCCACCATCACAAATGCAGAGGGCACTGCCGGCTGGAGCCTGGGCTAACACAATCCATGCCCCCCCCCCCCGCCCCCAACTGTGGTCTCCCTGCTGACCCTGCAGGCTCCCAGGATTTCACCACACTACGACTGTCCCAATCTTTTTAAAAAGCAAATCCAGGACAACCCTACAGGACAAGTAACCCAGTTCCTCCAACAAACAAATTGCAAGAGAAAGAGAGATGCAGGAGGAGCCTACAGATGGAGGCTCCGAAGCGGCATCAGCCAATCACTAGTGGAAACCGGATTTGTTTCTTGATTTCAAGCAAATGCATTTCAGAATAAGCATTCAGATGTTTGTGAAACAGTGGGGGAAACTTGAACACTGCCTGGGTAGTTGATGGCGTTAAGGAATTTTGTTTTTTAGATGAGATCATAGATGGTGGTTTCGTTTTTAAGCTCTTATCAGAGATATACAGAGAAGTACTTCCGGATGGGACAATAAGGTTTTGCCTCACAATGACACAGAAGAGGGGGGAGTCGGTGACGCAAGGGTGGGGCGGGGTTGGCAGAGGCTGGATGGTTCCTGAGGTCATTATACTCTCCTATGTAGGCTCAAATATCTCCATAATAAAAAGTAATCATAAAAGAAAGGCAAACCAGATCAGTCTCTCCCCTCGACATCATCTTGCACCCCTCACCCCATTACTTAGGATAAAAACCAAGTATCTTCCTGTGTGCTCAGGATCTCACCTTCCTCTCCAACCTCCTCTCAAGAACTCCAGCTCCTTCCACCTGGCTGCCATCACACCACCAGATGACTCGGGCCGGAACACTGTCCCCCCTTCCCCAACCCCCACACAACATGCCAACTCTCTCTCATCCTCCACGCCTTCAATATGATTTCTAAAGAAACCTTCTCTGACCAGCCCCCTACCCAAATGGGGGCCCTCTTCGACCCTCCCGGCATCCTGTTTTTCTTTTAGATCACTGGTGATAGCTGAGACTGAAGACCAATGTGGGTTTGGAACTTTCTCCCCACAGGATGCAAACTCTGTGAGGGCGCGCCTTCGCCGTGCCTGGGACGGTGACCTGCCACGGGATGGTCTCCCTGCTGGTCAACTGCATCAGCTTCTCTGCCCAGCCTGCCCCTCTGCTGCTGGGTCTGGAGCTTGACCAAGGAAGGCCGGAGAAGCAGAGACCGGAGAAGTGGGACCAGGGTTGCCCACCAAAGCCAGAGATGAGCTCTCCACCCACACCCCCTCATCCAGACACAATGTGAAGGCAGCCCAGAACGTTTATCTTCTAGAACATGGGAACAGCATTCCCACAGCTCGCCCATGTCACACCCTCAGCCCCCACCTCCCTTTCCCAGCGGCCCAGAACCTAAGTCTTTCCCTGCACCAGCCTCAGCCCCACTCCCGCAGCCCCAGCCTGGCTCCCGGCCCAAGGGGTGAGAGGACATGAGTTTGGACAGGCACCTTGGGGGTGAGGACCACAGCCGAGCCCCCACTGATGCTGAGGATAGGCACATGGGTCTGGGAGGAGATGAAGTCCAGGATCTGCGCCACGGCCTCGGTGCCCACGTTGTCCTCAAAGACAATGCCGTGGACGCGCGCCGCCCCGAGGAGCCCGCAGATCTGGGTGAGGAGGCTGCTGGGGTTGGTGTTGTTGACGCCCACGGTGAGCGGCTGGATCTCCAGAGGCAGGTCCATGAAGCTCTGGGAGGTGAGGCGGGTGCGAACTTGGGCGTGTGGTGGCCCCGAGCTGCCGAACACCACGGCCACTGTCACGGCTTGCTCACCCTGCCCCGGGCCCAGCCCTGCCCAGGCCCCGAGGAGTGAGGTGAGCAGCAGGGCCGGCCCCAGAGCGCCACCCATGTCCACTGCGGCGTCCTGCAGGGAGAGCGGGACCACAAAGAAAAGATGAGCGCGCAGACAGGAGGTGGAAGCCAGAGTCAGAGACACACACCCGGAGGGAAAGAAAAGAGGGGAAAATCTCCCTCCACAAAGAAGCCCAGAGAGGGAGGGACAGCCAGACACAGAGAAAGAGGAAGAGACAGGTTAGCTGAGTGTCCCCAGCGCAGCCTGGAGGGGTAGGGGCTGGAAGGATGTTGCGCCCCCACCGGTGCTTATTACTTCCCTTCTGCTGCTGAACAACATGCTTGACTGGAAAGGCCAGACCTTTGGCCAGACCTTGTCTGGGTTCTGCCCCGGGAAGTTACCCTGAAAAGGTTAGTCTGGTGTCCAAGTCCGTAGATTTGAGTCAGACCTGAGTTCAAGTCCCAGCTGTGTCACTTATTAGCTGTGTGATCCTGACGACGTCACTTAAGTAGGTTTTCTTGCAATAATCACGAGACGTACCTCACAGCGGCAAAGAGGCTGCCCACTGCTGTCAGCGTCCTCGTCTTAGCGGCGACAGCCCCACATCCAGGGGAAGGAAGGCAGCTTCTGTGACGCTCCATGCCCTACTTCCATATTCTCCATCCTAAACCAAACCTAACATCCAGAGGACCCTGCTCTGTGTGACCCTGCGTGGCACAGAGACCCCTCTTCCCGGCCACCAGACCACCTTTCCTCTGTGGCCTCAACTAGGAGCAACCATTCCACAGGAGTGCAATACCACGGACTTGGTCGGGGTTCAGGGTCTCCTGAAACCCTGAAACCCACATGAGCTGCCTCCCCAGGCCATCGCCACTGGGCAAGATTTTTTTGACCTAACCCAAGGGCGTGACATGTATCCCCGCTAAATAAACATCATGGCTTTGGATTGGAACCAACAGCCAAGCCGGTGAGCGCTGCCCACTGATGCAGCGCTCCCTCCCAGCTGGCCACCGGCCACAGCTACGCCACCTTCTCCATCTTCATCACAGCCCCAGCAAAACCTCTGAACGGGAGAGAGCCAAAGGGTGACCAGGGTGAACCTGGTTTAATCTGGGCTGAGAAGACAGCATTTTTGGCAGGGGAGGGAATGAATGCTCACTTCGGGGGGCCTTGAAATCTCCCCCTGTCCCCACCTCACCATGTACGGTTTCCTAGTACGCCGACCTAGACTATAAGCCCAGAGACATGTGTGAGTCTGGGACTGGAACCTAAACCATGCCAGGCCACAGGACACCTCAGCTTCTACCAATCAGGGACCTCAAGTTACACCTGCAAAGGGCACTGCTGTGCTTTCTTCTCCCTCTCCCAGAACTTTCTGTGCCCATCGCTGCCCACAGCCCACTCCCGGTAGGTTCCCTGCCTCTGGGGACAGCCCCAAGTCTGCCTCATCTCTGCCTCCCAGCTCTCAGCTCCATGTCTGTGCCATCCAGAACAGCAGCTGCCAGTCACAGGTGACTGTGGGCACCGGAAATGCGGTTCATCTGAGCAAAGGTTCGAGGTCAGTGTCAAATACATGGTGGATATGGAAGACTGAGTGTGAAAAAAAGAATATAAAGCATTTCATGTATATTCTTTATATTGGTGACATGTTGAATAACAGTTTACATACACTGAGTTAAACAAAATATACCACTAGAACTAATTTCACCTGTGTTATTTTTTACCCTTTCTAATGTTGCCACTGGAAAATTTACAATGACGCCTGCAGCTCTCATGTTGCTTCTTTCACCCACTGAGCCACCCAGGCGCCCCTCATGTTGCTTCTTTTAGACAACATGACTCCAGAGGTAGGAGCCATGCCCACCCCTGGCTCCAAGGGGGCACCACCCCAGAGATTCCCTTGATGGGAAGGTGTCGTCTGGGCTTCGGGCTGAGAAGGCGGGTTGTGCCTCTCACCAGGAGTGATCACACAATACCTTGGAGGGAGGGGCCCCATCCGGCAAGGCTCTCTGAGCTTCAGAGGGCAAAGGGCAGGTTCAAAGAGATTCAGAGCCCAAAGTCTTATCACCACAGGACATCTAGCCTCCCCCACAAGGCAGGAAGGTCCTACCCCCAGCCTTGGCGCCCCAACCTGTTCCACCTCCCATCCACCTCACTCCCCCTCCCACCCCCCTGGTCTGAAACATTGTCCTGGCCTCTCCACCCCTCCCCACACAGCACAGCTGCTCCAGGGTGCCCGCAGAGTAAGTCCAGACACCTTGATCCCATAACTAAGGCCCCCCATAAACACCTGGACACCAACCCATTGTCTCCCTTACCTCTCCTGGGCAGGGAAGCACCCCGCTATGCCGCTTCAGTGTTGGGCATCTATGTCCCCACTCTCTCGCGGTCTCCCACCTTTCACTAATGGGCTAAGTAAATGAACACTGGGACAGTCGCAACGGTCATTCCTCTGAAACCTCTGGCATCACCTTGAGCTCAGTGAGCACCGGCATGTGCTTAGGGCTCTTCTAGCCGACACTCAGCCCCTCACCCCCATTCCCAGGCAGGCTCCCCACCCCCCATGTGCGCACATGCGCACTCACACCCCAGACACTAGTGGCTCCCCCCTCTCCCAGGCCAGGAGCTTTGGCCCCAGGAAGGGGCCCCGCCCACCAGCTGCTCTGCTTCAGGGGAGCAGGGGGACCTGGGCTGCTCTGCCGGTTGTGCCCACTGCCCTTTGGCAAGCAGCCTCTACTCTGCCGTCGGGTTTCCTTCCCTCCGACTTTTGCTGAGCTAAATTCCGAACCCAAGCGTCAGGGAAGTAGACCGCCACTGCATCTCGCTCCCACTGGCGCCGGCACCAAAGTCTCCCTCCAAGATTAACTCACCCCCTCCCCGCTGATTCCACCCCGGCCCCCCGGGGGGGCGCCCCGCCCCCTCCCCTTGGCAGGAATCTCTTACACTAGGGCTGTGAAGTTCGGGGTATTTTTAGGCCGGCGATAAATAATTCATAGGGAACGTGGCATCAGGCTCCCCCCGCGGGAGGACGGGGCGCGAGCGGCGAGAGCCACCGTCACCCGCGGCTCAAGGACACTCGCGATGCGGCGGCGGCGACTCCGGGCTCCCGGACCCGTGCCACGCCTCCTGGCGGCCAAACTGGGCACCACGTTCGCGCCCCCAACCGCGCTGCTACACCCCACCCCCTCCCCGCAGGTGTCGCGGGATCCTAGGCCCCTCAAACCACTCATCGCAAGCCGCGCAGGTTGTTGGCGGTGGAGGACGGAGCTTGCCAGGCCGGCCGGTCTGTGGGCGGGGTACCAGACCTTGGGGCGAACCCAGAAATCTGGTTTCCAGTCCATCGAGTCCCCTTCACGCTCCTATCCAAATTCTTAGTTCGGAGTTTAGGAGCAGACTTGAAACGGACTGGCGCAGCCAGAAACTAGACGAGCAGCAAGATAGAGCACATGAGCCTTCCTTGATTTCCCTGAGGCCCGGGGTCGGAGACTGAGCCAAGGCGGTACCACCACGGGAGGGCTGGGGGACTGAGCCAGAAGTCCCGCCGGGTGAGCAAGGCTGGGACCCAGGGTGGTGAGAGTGTCAAAAAACTCCGCCCAAAAAAGCTGGGATCCCCGCTTCGCTCACCCAGAAGGACCTTCCTATGCGTCCTGGGGCGCACCCTTGGGGGTTTTCTGGCTGCCTGGTGCCTTGCCTTCACAAGTCCCTGGCCCTGCCCTCCTAGGCCTGGGCACGAAACGCCTTCCGCAGCAGGAGGCTCCGGCTTTCCCTTCCCCGCCGTCGGGGATCCTCGTCGAAGCCCCGGGAGACCTGAGCACCCGCTGGCGCGACAGCCAGGGCCCAGCGCTCCGGGGCTCACGCTTCCCCCACGGTCCTCTTCGTCCAACCGTCCCTTTGCGCCCTCGGAGCCCGGGTCCGCCGGGCGCTGGGTCGGTACTCGGCCAGACCCCACCACCCCGTGAAGCCCGCGCTGATTCCCTGAGGTCAGAGGACGGAGCGTTTTGCCGCGCAGAGGAGCGGGAGAAGGAGAGCTGGGGGTGGGGGTGGCGGAGAAAGATCGAGGGGACTCGCCGCGCGGGAAGGGGCGGGGGTGTCAAGGGAGAGGCGCGCGGCAGGTGCCCCGCAGACCTCGGGAAAGCGGGGGGCCGCGCTCCCGGAGCCGCCGACAGCCCCCTTTCGTCCTCTCTGCCCAGGCCCTCTCCATCCCCCTTCGCGCAGTGGCGGCCCCCGGCCCCCGACCCAGCTCCCCGCCTCGGCGGCTTCCAGCAGCAACAGTTGCGGGGGCCGGCGGCCCAGACTCCCGCGTCCCCGCACCGCCCCTTCCCCCGCGGCGCCGCGACACCCCGAGAAGGAGGAGCTGGAGGGCTCGGCGACCCGGGAGACAAACGTCTTGGGCGCCTCACCCCGCGTCCTTCCCTCGCGTCCGCGGCGCGCCTGTCACCTCGGCCTCCCCGCCTCCCCTCCCCTCCGCCCGCCCGGGTCCGAACCCCAGGCCCGGTCCCCGAGGGTCCCGGGTCCCCGGCCGCCCCCTCCTCAGGCTCCGCGCGCCAGCCAGACTGTCCCCGGGAGTCCCGCGTCTGTCTCCGCCGTCCTTGCCCGCGCGGCGCCCGAGCCCAGCCCCAAGTTGGCGGCGAAGTTGGCGTCCCCCGCTCGCCACCCGCCACTCACCGGGGGGAAGGGGCGCTGCGCCCGCGCCGAGAGCCCGCGCCGGCCGCCTCCCGCGCGCTGCATGTCCCGGCGCCTCGGCGCCCGCGCGCTGGCGCGCTTCGTCCTAGCTCGGCGGGCACCGGAGCCCGGGCAACGCGGGGCCCGGGTCCGTGGCGCGGCCTGGCGGGCTGGCCCGGCCCCGTCCCCCGCGCCCTCCCGGGGTCCGCTCGTCGCCGGGCTCCGTCCCAGGCTGGGCTGCACCGCGCGCCTCCGGCTCCCAGGGCTCGGCTGCCGGCTGTGGCGGAGCGCTCGCCGCCGCCCGCGCGGGCCCGCCCCACCGGGGCCCGCCGCCTCCGCCCCGCCCCGCCCCGGCCCGCCCCGCCGCCCGCTCCCCGCCGCTCCAGGCCCCTCCTCGCCTGCCCGCGCGCGGGACGCCCGGGGTCCCATCTCCCTTCTCCAGGACTGGGTCTCCAGACCCGACACTCGGGGCCAAGAGCTGCCTGGGGGAAACCCGCAGCCTGGCTGGAGCCCTGGGTTCGAGCCCACAGCTCACGAGCTGTGTGACCTTGGGCCAGTTAATTCCGAGGATCCCTCAGTCTCTAAAGTGACACCAGCCTCTTGACACTGGCCTAAAAGACCGTGTAGTCGCCTTGTAAACTGCAAAGCACTAAAGACCGAGGTACTGTTTTTTAAAGGCTTGTCCATGTGGCTGGAAACCAAGAGATGGGAAGGCCCTGGGAGTGGACAGAGGTAGGGAAGACCCATATCAGAGGCCTGGGGTCCCAGGCAAGCCACTGCCCAGACTCCTCACTCCTGCTTTTCTCTTCTAGTTTTGCTTCTACTGAGGGCTAACCAGAAAGGGAACTGGGCCGAAAAGCCAGCAGAGCAGGCGGGCAGGGGTCCCAGGATGCCTGCCGTGGGAACAGAAGGCAGGCAGGCAGGCGGCAGCAGGAGAGCCAAGCCCAGAGAGGGACAGTGGGTTCCAGGCCTGGCTGCCAACCCCGCTGAAGCCCCCAAGAGGCCCCCGAGCAGGGAGCTGGCTCTGCAGCGCCACCTGGTGACCGGAGGGGAGCTGTGGCTGGAAGGTGACCCCGAGCCCCAAAAGAAGCCGCACATCAACCACTGGCCTTCCATTATAGCTGTTTTATTTCCAGCCTGTTCCTGACCTGGAGACCCTCTGCAGTCTGAGACGAAAGAGGTGGGAGGGGGGAGAGTCAGCCCGCACCTCCACCCATCCCTAAGGTTATCTCTGCCAAGGGCAATCCTCCACCAGGAGCAAGTGCTGAGAGGCCCCTGGAAAAGAGGCAGCCAAGATCAGGTGCCAGGGTGGGCAGGTGACACAGCCATGGCACAGAGTCCCGCTGACTGACCCAGGCCCTCGCCCGGGCACAGCGTGCCTTCTCTCCCTGCCAGCCAGGCTGGGATATAGGCTCAGCGCCCCAGCAGCCGCAGCATCTCCTGAGGATCCAGCAGCTTCTCCCTGGGCTTCCCAGCACCCTTGCCCCGGGACACCTCCTCGGCATCCAGCTTCTCCCAGTCCGAGAAAGAGACAGGCTGGACCCCTGTGGCACAGGAAAGATGAGTCACTGCCTCCCCTCCTCCTCTTCCGCCCCCAGCCCAGAGCACCCCCTCCCAACAGTGCAAAGGCCTAGGTCTGCCCACCACGCCTCCCAAGAGCTCACACAGGGCCCAGACCTCGGCTGCTGAGCAGGGCCTCGATGGCCGCATAGCCAGGCCGGGGACCAGATGGCAGCAGCCCCGCCTTCAGGTCCTGCAGCAGCATCTGGCCGGTGAGGAAGCTGTCAGTCATGGTAGTGGCAATGACCCCTGTGGGCCCCCGCTTCACCCAGCCGCTGCAGTAGAGTCCTGGCAGGGGACAGCGCAGGGTCAGGAAAGGCCAGCCCGAGTCCCCCAGTTTACACACACGTGCATATGCACACATGCACACGCATCCGCACATTCCAAGTCCTCCCGGCAGCCCTGAGTCACCTGGGCCCATTGTGGCTCCCGGCCCAGCGTCCCAGACCCCTCTCAGCCTGTTCCTACCATAACACCCCTTCCCCTTCCGTCTTGCTGTCGCCTAGGGGCTCCCCGAGGGTGGGGGATGGGTCCTGCCCCGCCTGCAGTCTCAGCAGGCCCTTCGACCCGCGAACAGGATGGACAAGGAGGCAGGCATGTGGCTGTCTAATCAGACCGGAGCATCCCTGAGGACAGGGGCTGCCGTGTGATCTCCAACCCCAGCCCCGCACACTCCGAGCAGGCCCCTCAACTGCACGACGAGGTGAGCCAGCACACGTGGGCCTGTCGGCCCGTCTGGGGACCATCCCTCCCAGCTCCAGCCACAGGGAGGGTAGCTGGGCCCCAGGACGGGGCCCGGGTACAGGGCCTGGCTCCAAGCAGCTTCCTAGTGTGTGTCACCGGCCGAATGAACAAACAGGAGACGCCAGCCCCTCCATCCCCGATGACAGTTTGCTGCCCAGTCTCCCTGCACCCTCTCACCTGGCACGCCTAGAACCCGGCCTTCCATATTGGGGATGACCCCAAGTTTGGGGTCAAAGGGCACGTTGGGGTCGATGGGACGGCTCTTGTACCCAACACTGCTCAGTACCAGCCCACAAGGGAGGTCCTCCGTGTCTCCCGTGGGCGCTGCGCGGGCAGCCTCACCAACACCCTGTTGAGGAGAGTGTAGGCCACACCAGGCTGGGGTCGGGAGACTTGAGAAGGGGGTGTCACTGGAGCACGCGAGACTCACCTCCAGTCTGGTGACCGCCAGGCGGATGCCAGCTACCCGTCGCCCATCTGGTGAGGGCAGCACCTGCTGGGGGCTTCGGAAGAAGCGGAGGCCCCAGGTGCGGGCGGCCGATGCCTGGCGGGCAGCCTCCTCCGCCCCTGGCTTCTCCGTGGCTGTTCGAAGCAGAAGTTCTGTCAGCCGCTTCCTCTGGCGGGGGAGCTCTGTCAGCAGTGAGAAGGGCTCAGGCAGGCCTGTCCCCAGATTACAGCCCTCGCCCCCAAAGCGCTCCCCCATGCCCTCTCTGACCTAGACCATCCCCTCCCCAGTGACCTAGGGGGCCAGGTCAGGGCCCCTCACCCTTGATTCTGTCCTGAAGGCCCAAGAAATCCGCAGGATCCAACATGGGCCGGGTTCTCGGTAACTGAATCATCTCCCGAAGCTCCTTGGGGGTGGGAGGTAGGGGAGGAGTTCAGGGCCAGAGCACGGTCCCCTCTAAGCCCACCCCAGAGCCCAGCCTGGATGGGAGACACCACCGCCACCTGCCACAGAAGGCACCAGGCCCCGGGGCCCTGCCTGGCTCCCGCCTCTTCCTCTCCAGGCAGCAGCCATCCCGGGGGCTCGGTCCTGCCACACCTCCCCAGGGCAAACCATCTATCTGGCCCCCAGCACCTTAATGGTGAAGGCCACTTGCAGGGGTCCACGGCGGCCCACTATCCACACCGTCTTCACCCGACTCTGCCTCAGTACCCCCAGGGCAGCCTCTGTGATGTCCGTTTTCTGGCACAAAAGGAGGCCGTGAAGTCATCAGACGCTGACAAGGCAAGGGGCCTTTGCATTCTGCAGTGTTTCTACCCTCAGCGGGGAGGTCTGCAGCCTGGAACGGCACCACGGCGCCTCCTGGCGGCCAGATGGAGCACTGCCTCCAGTTCTGCAAAGGGCTCCAGCTAGGAGCAAACCAGGCTCAGGGGCCTCATTCAACAGGTGTTTCTTCAGTGCTTAGCAAGAACCAGGCCCTAGGCAAGGGGCGTGGGGGTGGGGTGGGGTGTCAACGGTAAGCGGAAGAGACATGGTGACGCCCTCAAAGAGCTTCTGATCTGGTGGAGATGGTGATACTCATCAACCATTCATTAACAAGTATAAAATTGTAGTGGTGACAACCACGCTTTGGAAGAGAAGTAAACAAATCTATGAGAAGAAGGTATTACAGGGAAATGGACCTCTTTAGGTGGTACTGGAGGGCTTCCTGGAGGAAGCGACAACTGAGCCAAGAACTGAAAGATGAACACAGGTTAACGGGCGGAGGGAGTGATGTGTACACACTGAATTGCTGTTGTTTTCAAAGGTCCATCCATGTAGCTGGAGTGCAGAAAGCAAAGCGGAAACAGTATGAAGCAAGCTCAAGGGCAGCCCTTCAGGAGACCTCTGCCTGGCACCAGAGGGAAATAGAGACACTGAGCTCAGCTTGGAGGGTGAGGTGTGGACCCTGCAGGCAGCGGTGCCCTCTCCCCGCTGTGACCCCAGCTCCACCCCTCCAGCCCCTGACCTGCCCACTCACCTCCAGGTGCCCAGGGGGGGTCAGCAGGATCCGGGCCACATCCAGAGCCACGTTCCCTTGCCCCAGGATCACGGCTGTGTCACAGCTCAGGTCTGGTGCCAGCTAGTAGGGAGACGGCTGGGTAGGGCTCCCCTAGCCTGGGCCCTAGTCAGGCTGATCTCGGCTCCGGCCCAGTCACCAGCTGAGCCCCCAGGCTTCCCCACACCCAGAAAGCCCACCCCACCTGAGCCTCAGCTGATGCCCCTGCTGTCCTACCCAGCCCCACCTTCTCCCAGAAGCCTCCCCTGCTTGACCCTCCCCTCAGGCCTCCGGGCGTCTCACATCGCATTTCCCTAGGAGCCTCCCAGGGTGGGACAGTGGCTCCCTCGTCCCCCAGTCCCCCAGCCCCCCAGCCGATCGGCCCCTGGCCCTGGCTGAGGAGCGGGGAGGAAGAGGTAGCGGGAGTGCTCCCGGAACTCACCTCCCGGTTCTCAGGAAGCCCATTGTACCAGCCCACAAAGGCCCGGGCTGAGAATACTCCAGGCAGCTCCTCCCCAGGAATTTCCAGGGCCTGATGGTCCTCTGCTCCATAGCTCTGAAGAGAGACCCCAAGGGCTTGGCACCAGCTAAGGGCCTGGCAGACCCTGGAGGCCCCCTTCCAAGTCCTCCCGAGCCGCCACCCCGGGCCCCAGCCGAGGTTTGGGCCTCTGCCCCGCCTCCTTCCACCCGCCGTTGGCACTCACCAGCACCACAGCATGGTAGGCCGCCTGCAGCTCCGACACGGCCACGTCCCTGCCGACCACCACGTTGCCACGGAAGGCACAGCGGTCCGAGCGAGCCGTCTGGGTGAAGGTGTTGATGACATTCTGCCGGGCCCCGAAGGGAAGGGGTTAAGGGTGGGGCACTCGGGGGATCTCGCCTGTGCCAACCCCACCTCCCAGAGTCCCCAGGAAGGGAACCTGCATGGCATGCACACAGAGGGCCTGCGGTCACTCCATGCAGCCAGGAGGCTCCCTTCCGTCCTTACCTTGACCGAAGTCCCCAAACCCCTCCTCTGGCCCAGAGAGACCCACCTTCACCTCGGGGTGGTCGGGTGCCACGCCAAAGCGCACCAGACCGAAGGGCACCAGCTGCTTCTCGTAGATGTCCACGTGGGCCCGGGGATGGTGCTGGGGAGAGGGTGGCAGCTGGTGGGGCGAAGGAAGAGGCGGGGCCCTATGGGTCCCCCCTTTCCCGACATGGCAGGAGAGCCTGGCTCAGGGCGCTGAGGACACAAGGAGAAAGAGAGGCCCCCGACTCCCCATTCGCCTGGAGAGCCCATCTGAGGAGTGGGGCGGCAGAGAAGCCCGGGTAACTGAGGCCTGACCTTGGGACTGCTGGCCCCATCGAGTCGGCAAGGACTCTGGCCCACTGAGGAGGAGGAGGCAGCTCCCCCGCCCCTGGAGTCGTTTGAGGGGAACGTCTTCATCTGCTTGGGTCAGGCCTGACACACAGCCCTGCCCTAGAACCCTCTGATAGTTCTAGAAATGCCCAGCCAGTCTGACGAGCGGATAACTGCCCTTTGAAATGCATACTGCCCCTAGCTCTAGTCTTCAGAATCATCCTGTTGGGAAAGGGACCACCAGGACGTGGGTGGGGCACACAGCCAGGGCTCCTGGGGGTCTGAGGGGTATGGAAATGGCTCAGTCTCCCTCTTAGGAAAAACGAGCTCACTTACACAGTGGTCCTGCCTCGCCCACCCTCTGGAGCACCTAGAGGGGTCACAGGGGAGGCAAGGGGTTGAGGCTGGGCAGAGAGGTCGGGTCTGGCTCTGCCACCAACCAGCCACATGGCCCTGGCCTGTCCCAAGACCTGCCTGGGTCTCAGACTCTTGCTCTGCACACTGGGACAGATAAGAGCCCCTGCTCTGGGTCGTCAGGAAGCATCCAAAAGGTCAAGACAGTGAGAGACGCAGATCTGGAGTCAAGATTTGGGGTTTCTATGGATAGGACACTGCCCTGCCTTCACCCCATCCTGGGCTCTTGCGGTGACACCCCAGCTCTGTGGGACTCAGGCCAAATGCACGCCGGCCCCCCAGTCGCCCCTACAGTCACCCCTACAAAGGCTCACACTCACCTTTGTTTAAATCCCCTCTTGTGCTCCGCTCCGCTACCCGCACCTAAGTCCAGGGCCCCACCACCCATCCGCCCTTCCGGGCCTCCTCCACTCCCCACCCCTGCCAGCCCCAGGTAGCGCCCGAACCCCTCCTTCACAGCCACTGGCGCTGCACCCACACATCAGGGACCAACCCAGGGAATGTTTCTGAACTTGTCGTTAAAGAGCAAGGCCTGAAGCACTTAGCCCAGCACCCGACCCACTGCGGGTGCTCAGTCCGATCACCACCCTTTCCTACTACTGTTGGACGTCACCGCCTTGCCCGTGAACGTTCCCGGCCAAGGGAGAAAGTTCAAACTGCTTGGCCTGGCAGCCCCTGCCACACACAGCGCGGCTTTTCGCCTTGATCTTCCATTGTTTCCTGCTATGGCTCCGGGTCACGCTGCCCTGTCCAAGGCCACCTCCGCAATGCTAGGCCTGCTGGCGTGTTTACTGGACCTCTCTCCCGGCTGACCTTGTCTCCAGGGAACCCGTTGTTTCCTAACTCAGCTCCCTCCCTCTCTGGCTCTTCTTCCTCGGGCTTCTTTTCTTCTGCCCCCTTCTAATGAAAACACTCTCTGAGGTTCTTTCAGTGTGGGACCCCTCGCACCCCTGGACGCCTTCCCTGGGGAAGCTCCGTCTGCTCCCTCCTGGGACCTCGGATGCCTGCACACATGCGATGTTTCACTCTCTCCCCTGCTGGGCTGCCCCCTCCAAACCTGTCAGCCCTGGACGACACTGCAGACTCCTCAAACCCACCCAGATGCAAGTCAACTCCCCCTGCCCCAAAACTCTTTCCTCCTGCTCTGGGGTTCCCTTCCCAACCCATCCATCCGGGGCCAGAGCCAGAACCTGGGGTTCATCCCCGACTCCCCTCAGTCAATCACCTATCTCCCCCTCCCCACCGCCCCCTCAGCAGCTCTCCGTTGCTGTCCTAGCCACCGGCCTGCCTCCACACCCCACCGTCGGCCCTAGAAGCAGAGAGAGCTCCGTGTCTAAAATGGGGTGCTTGCCTAAAACCTTTCAGTGAAGCCAACTATACCCAGAGCAGCGGGCTTCAGGACCCCCTGAGTGCTCATTTAAAACTGTTAATTCCCAGGTTCCAGCCTTGGAGTCAACAGTTTGATTAGGTCTGAGCACGTTGGTAACTCTCCCAAGAGGACTCTGCTGGAAAGACAGGAGTGGACAGCACCACAGGACGCTGCCTGCCTCTAAGCCTCGTTAGCGGCTTCCAAGGAACCCTGGATCTGGGCCCACCTGCCTCCTCCATCGGCCCACTTGTCTCCTCCATCAGCCCTCCACCCTTACCCACAAGCCTTTCTTCCCCACGTCACGTGTCCCGGAAGGAGCCCTCTCCTCCCTCTGGGCCTTTGTCCATGCAGCTCTCTGTGTCTGGGACTCTCTTGCCTGTCACCCACCCCTCGTCCACCTGGCAGCTTCTGTCCTTCGGAAAGCAATGTGGACATCTCTTCCTCCAGGCTGAGCTGGGCTCAGCTCCCTGTACACCACGGCCTACACCTTGCACTATCAGAGCCTCAGTACCTGGATAAACCCTGTTCCCCTCCACACCACAAGCCACGCCCCATGAGGCTGTCATGTATGTCCTCGGGCATAGGGGCTATGTCTGTCCTGCTCGTACCCACGTTCCTAGGGTTGAGGCTATGCCTGGAGCATGTCAGTGTCCAATAGCTCACTGCTGAATGGAGAGCCTCGCCTGGTACTGAAGAGCAGCTCTGACCCATAAATACAGAGAACGGAGTGGTGGGTGCCAGCAAGGAGGGGGTGGGGGGTTGGGCAAAATGGGGGAGGGGGAGGAGGAGGTACAGGCTTCCAGTTATGGAACAGGTAAGGCACAGGGATGAAAGGCACAGCAGAGGGAATATAGTCGATGGCATGGTAAAAGTGCTGTATGGTGCCAGACGGGGCCACACTAGTGGGGAGCCTAAGTGCCTCGCATACAGAATCCTGGAGAATCGCTACATTAAACACCTGAAACTTATGTAACATTGTGTATCAACCATAGTTCAATGAAAATACATTTTAGGGTGCCTGAGTGGCTCAGTGGGTTAGGCCTCTGCCTTCGGCTCAGGTCACGATCTCAGGGTCCTGGGATCAAGTCCCGCATTGGGCTCTCTGCTCGGCGGGGAGCCTGCTTCCCCCTCTCTCTCTGCCTGCCTCTCTGCCTACTTGTCATCTCCCTCTCTCTATCAAATAAATAAAAAAATAAAATCTTAAAAAAAAAAAAAAGAAAATACATTTTAAACGTATTACTTATGTAAGTCTCTCTATACCCAATGTGGGGCTTGACCTCATGACCCCAAGATCAAGAGTCGCACGGTCTTCTGAGTCAGCCAGGTGCCCCAAAATAAAATTTTTTAATTTAAAAAAGAAAGAAAGAAAGAGGGCGCCTGGGTGGCTCAATGGGTTAAGCCCCTGCCTTCAGCTCAGGATATGGACTCAGGGTCCTGGGATGGAGCCCTGCATCGGGCTCTCTGCTCAGCGG